>NW_007360322.1:2411886-2606716 GCF_000271585.1 Trametes versicolor FP-101664 SS1 | reverse complement strand
GCGTCCGCCCGCCCCGCGTCCGCCCTCCCCGCGTCCGCCCTCCCCGCGTCCGCCCTCCCTTGGTTGGTTATCTGATCAAGATGGTGTGACTGTCAGATCTTAGATGGTGCGGAATTGTACACCACATACATGTCCTGTGTGCAGTGACTAGTGATCTCCGCTCATCGTCTTATACATACGATATATTCTACAAGCCATGATGTCAGATAGGATACTGGGAATATGGTCATGTTGTCATACCTGTACCGCAGATGCAGGACACGCCGTGCAAGGAACCTCGGTAGGAAGCGTATAACCCTCAGAATTGGGGTAAGCTGCATTGAGTGGAGCGGAACCATGAAGTCGACTGCAGTAAGGAAGCCTCCAGTGTGATTGGTGATTGCCTGGGATGGACCGAGGATCCAGCCATACACCAAAAGCTCGCCATCATCCCTAAGGTCGACTGGCTCCTGAAGAATGATGACACCTGGCCCGCGCCCAATGTTTCCGACAATGTTTACCGGTGTGTTGAGAGGCAGAGGTTCATCTGTGGTAATTTTCCACTGCGTGGGTATGAAGGAGAAACTGGAATAGCGAACTCCAAAGGTCTCGATCCCCATACGTGTACGGTCTTGTACTGAAAGCCATGGCCGCCAGTGGGCGTCGGGGTTACTGCTGTGGATGTTGTAGCCTGTGCGAACGTAGGTTGCACTAGTGGCAAAGATGTTGGGCATCTCAGGTGGAGGCTGGTAGACACGATACGCTGGAAGGGAAGTCATGATGGGAGCTTAGACAATCAACATGGCGTCTCTTTGTTTACAAGGGTGGCTGGTGTCGGAGCATCATAATTTCAAACACAGACTTCGCGTAGATTACATCACGTGAGTCCTAGTCCTTCAGGGTTTGGTGACGGAATTCACACTGCTGAGTCTGTGAGGTGTGAGGTGGGGATGACATGTACAATAATTCTGAAGGAACGTACGGGAGTTGGACATTGCGCAGACCAGGCTTGTCATGTTTGATGATTACAAACCGTAATCCCTAAAACAAGTCAATGCTTGATATGATAGGACAACAGATAAACATACCTCAATCGTGTCATGGCCGACAACTGTACCAATGCAAGTTTTCCCATTTGCCAAGTAGAAGACTCTTGACCCGATCTAGAAGCAGATAAATTGGATTAGTTCTGTATGAAAGATGCGGCAGACATACAGGAAGTGAGCGCATGTTGTAGGGTGGTGCGTGGAGTGGGGTTTAAGAAAGTGGGAGATTCGCACGCGTGCGTGGAGTAGAGGTACTTAAGGGTGAAATGCCGTAATGTAAAACGTAAAGTGAAGGACAGCGTACCGATGATACCGCTTAGGTCGGGGCGATTATTTATACTTGGCAAATGGGAAAACTTGCATTGGTACAGGTGTACCCGTAATGGTGTGTGCTATCCAAATATTGCACTATGCGGGTTAGGACATCAATACATTCTTCGTCAACACCTGTTGCAATAAATGCCTTGAGTCAAGATGGAAAATGTCACACTAAATTCAATGTAAGGCTTCATATTCCCAAGCTCTCGATAATCAATCACGTACAAAGCTTTTGTGTGCGAGCGGCGTTAGAAGAGGAAGGGCGAGAACATGCAGTTGTCTGGTGTACATTTGTCCTATATATAAGCAAAGCCAAGACCAGATGACGTCATCAGGTACTACAGGGCTCGGGGAGCTCGGGCGCCGGGTCTATAGTAAATCGCTCGGAGTCAATATTAATGTTTCACAGCACTGAGTGAATCTTTGAATATTAATTAGCTCCCAAATTTGCTTTTGCCGGATGTAGTCCAGGTCTGCCCGGAGGGCCCTGGTATATAAAATAGGTAAGAGACGTACCGCGGCGTGAAACCAGATCCGACAACACCGTTGTGTGGACGCAGTCCGAAGTCACAGTGACTGCGGGACCGCCGGAGCGCCCGTGGGCAGCCGATAGGCGCGGGCGTCTATGCCGAATCGCGGTGGCGTTGTGGCGTAGATGTCTTATGCTGCGACGACGAGCATCCAAACCACTTCTTCGTGCAGAACATGTGGGAAGCCAAAAGAAACAAGCCTTATGAATTAACAGCAGAAGGTCAAGGCAATATCGAGCCCGCAGGGCATCGGGCAGCAACTTGTGGCGTACTTCTCTGGCAGACGAATCGGTTGAGCTGTTAGGCCGGTCAGCCACCTGCACCCGCCTCCAACGGCGGCATCGACAGCATCTCACGACATAAATTTACGCCCCGCGAAGGAGAGGACAATAGCTGGGCCAGATCAGGACGCGGCTGACCGGGAAGTTGCGCTCGCGGAGTGCGAACCGCAGGGCCTGGGTATATCAACCTGCGCGCCCGCGCCCACTCCCTCACGCACCTTTCCCTTTTCCATATCATTCACCCCCGCCAAGTGCTTCGCTCTCTCCGTCCTTTTTTTGAGAGAGCCGGACCGTTACATTGCGCTGCACGCTTGACGGCAAGGTGCTTACCCCTACGCCACCGCCGACTCTACACCTCCGTCCTCGACGCCACCATCGTCGTCATGGCTGCTCGTCGCGTCCACATGCCATCCACATCGTCGATAATTGGGCAACACATATAGGCGGTACTGTCGAGCGTTCATTCCGGACGCAGAGCCGCTTCGGCATCGGGCCATCCTTCGACGCCACAACCGAGTACACCTTCGCCCTCGGCGCCACCTTCGTCGCTATCCGTCTTCCTCTTCGGCCGCCAATGTTGCGCAAAGCAGTATACACCTGCGGGCAATGCCACCGACTTGCCGTTCCGGACTCCGGGGGTTGCTCGACCTCGCCATGTTGCGCCACATCCGGGTCGGCGGGCGCTCCTGCCCCTGTGGCTTGGGATGCGTGCTGAAGGACCACGCTGGAGGTCCACCGGTACGTTTGCTAGCATCTTGAACTGTGGTTGGGTCCTGATATCATAAAGAGGGCTCAAGGCGACAGACGATTCTTCAAAACGGAAGGTGGCAAGTGCGCACCGTGCAAACAATCGTCGAAGACGTTCGTTCTAGGACTGCGTCCCTGCGCGTTTGGAAAGCTCCCTGAGGTTCGCGCCGCCAACATCGCCAGGATCATTCAACTCCCCTGAACGTCGCCGCTGGATGTTCGTTCAGGACGTGTGGCCGCTTCGGTCTCGTACGCCACCGTTCCCACAATGACTGCTCGTCCCATCGACTTGCCGCCAACATTCCTCCACACATTCGAACGACGCCTTCAAGAGGTTTCTCCGGACGTTGGGCAGCCGCGTACTCTCGAGTGATGGACACGCCACATCCGGGTCGACGCGCGCTTCTGCCTTTGCCGCCGGGGTGCGTGCACGCCATCCCACCGGAGAATAGTCCGGTACGCACGCCGCTGTTTGGATATACAGTCGAGTCCTAATCAGGTCACTGAAGTCAGGAAGACAAGCGACGCTGCGACAAGTGCGTACCGTGTCCACAAACGAGGTCGCGCCCGCACGTAATAGTGCGACCAATGCGGCCACGGCGTGCTGCAGGTGGCGGACTTGCTCCGGTCGGCGCCGCGATCGGTTCGAGGAACAGTTCGGCCGACGACTCAAGCGTTTCCATGGCCGCCCACGCTGACATAGTCGTGGCTTTCTAGGATGTCCTTCGTGCCGTATACGTCGGCGAAGAACCTTGAGGCCTTCGAAAGCAGCCGATGGCGCTGGCTGAAAAATGTGCCGGTTGGGCGTTCAGCCTCAAGGAGGTTGCTGCATCGCCCACTATACTAAGCACGAAGACGAGGACGCACGAGGACGCACCCGAAAGGCCGACATTCGCCGCACATATTGGGTTTTCCAGATGACCTCGGCGCAATATGGTCGCAAACCGGATATAAGCCCGGTTACAAGATCTCAATCATGGGATGTTCACAACAACTGCGAAGAGACATCATGCAGGAAACCCGCGCAAGACTATACATAGGACACACCTTTGGACTTGGACACATCATCGAACACGCTATTGGAAATTTGGATCCACCGAAAGAGTCCGCGAAGTGGAAAAAAGCAAAAATGGCGATGCACCTCATGCGGCAGGTCAGTCATCGAGATCGAGATCGAAGACCACGGCAAGGACGGGGCACCTACCAGTGGCCACAAATTATATCGTACCTCACGAGGCTTCTGAAGACGAAGGCCTGGGAGAACATCGCACATGAGGCCGAAACACGACATTAGCCATCGACATACAAGAAGCGACTACCCACCAAGGCAGGTCAATCTATACCCGGTGGCCCGCCCCCGTCGACTGTTGAAGGAATCAAATGTACACCGCGCCGGGGGCACAACAGGCCAAGGACCGACACGGCTCCCTGGTGCAAAATGTTCGACAGCTTGCAAAGAAAAGGCAAGCCCGACTCGGGAAAAGCATAGCGACACGACCAGCTCCCGCATCGATCCTGGCCCGCGGCAGTGCACAGAGAACTACACAGGAACGTACCTTCCCAGTGGCACCGACGGCCGCTTGTGGACGACATTGCCATACAACCCTTGAGCGGTACCAACGTGCCGACAGTCGGGAAGACAGGCTAAAGGCACAAAACCGTGAGGATGATCAACACCGGGACCTAAGCCATGTATACGCGTGAATGCAAGTGCACGAAGGACTGGACGCCGAGACTCAAGACTGAACCACTTCAAAGCGGATATCTACAGGATGATTAGGACAAAATGCAGCATATCCGCCGCCACCTGTGGAAAGTTGAGCAAAGTTGCGTTAGGTGCTCTCGTTCCGAGGCTTCAAGAACAGCCACCGGTGCGCGCGGTAGCATGACTGCACCCCAGCGCATTGTGAAAACGATGCGCATGCAGTGCAGTCGTGCACGGAAATCCCGAAGACCTACAGGATGGGTGATTGAATGCAGTCTCTACCAAAAAACACGGGGATGGGCTTTGCTGCATCCTGTGGCTCATAGCTCCGGCGCAAAGATCGTAGGACGAAGAAAGGCATAAAGCCGACAGCTTGAGCCAATAAGCTTCAAATTGCTCTTTTAAGGCGCATCAAGGATATACCTGTTGGCTGCCGAAACTTTGTGAGGTCCTAAAAGCGGGTGTTGCACATTGTGCACCATCAATTTCTCGAGGTGGAGTAGTCCTGCAAGGAGGGAAGGTCAAGCTTCCCCGCGCCACGGAAAGGGTCAGGTCTGCATGGCCGTGGATTTTGGCATGTAAAATAGAATACTGGAATATACTTAATAGAATTTAGAAAGCAAGAAATCGAAGAGCTGTCTGTATGGCGGTATGAGAATTGATGTACCCGCCCCCGCCCTGTAGACTGGGTGCGGACTCAACACCCATTTTCCCGCCACGCATCCATTACGGTTTTGTACAGCGCACCACGCCCCTGTTGGAGCACGGGCAGTGGCACGCACCGCACATCCGCCACCACAAAGTCTGAAATGAGAACGCACCAGATCCTGCTCTTGTCGCGACCGCGGAAGAGTGTGACTGGGAAGCACAGACGGGTGCTTGCAATTCTTCCGTCCAAGATGAGCTCCCCTTGCGTCATTTGGAGTCCTCCACTGCTCTTCTGCTGACATCATGATAAAGCTTGAAAGCTTTGGAGAGGAGGCAGGCCGTTGAAGAAGCGTCGATGTATGCGGGGCGCTAGTACGGCGTGCTCCGCCCTTCACAAGCATACATGCGGAGCCGCAGAGTTTGAAATACCAAGTGAAAGATGTTTTGAGGTGCGTATGGTGTTCGCTGCATATTCTGTCAGAGTGTATCGATGTTCACGTACGAGGGGAGGAGCAAGGCTGGTCGCTGCGAGGAGGCGCCGGGAGCAAGCTGTCTACGCGATCACATGCTCCGGACCACGCGTTGATCAATGCAGCAGCGCCAACACGAGCGCTCTTCGAGCCTGTCCCCCTCGCTTCACCTCGAACCTCAACGCACTGGCAATGCTGGCTTCTCCTATGCTGCTGCACCAAATATCAAGAAGGCCCTTTGCTGCTTTTATCAGACAGACAGACCGGTCGAAGACACACTACTCTTAAGCGGGGATGCGGAGGGGACGCGGGCTTGCACGCCTCGGCTTGCGTACCTCTTGCAGGCGGCGCTCGCTACCGACCAACCGTCTCTGAGTCATGCGAAGCGTCGCTGCTTCTTCTGAACGTCAAAGGCTATTTTTTGAGTTCAATTGTCTCAAGGGGCTGATGCCAGCTGTCAATATAAACCGACTCGCTTTGCTTGCACTTCGCGCCCTCGCACCAGCTCCTAAAGCCTCACCCCTACGCCGTTCTCCATGGATGCGGACGTGCCTCTGCCAGCCCCTACCACCACCTGCGACGCAGCCCCGTCACGGCCGTCATCCCCTTCAGCCCCTGCAGCCCCTTTTGACGCGTCGACGCCCGATACGAACATCATACTACGATCCTCAGACGGCATCGACTTCCACGTCTACAAAGTCATATTGGCGATCGTATCACCCATCTTGAAGTCCATGTTCACCATCCTCGACGATTCGGACACATCACCAGCAAGTCCACAGATTATCCCACTCGCAGAAAATGCAAGCACGCTCGAACATGTTCTGCGTCTATGCTACCCAGTCCCTCGCACGCCGATCACAAGCCCGGACGAACTCGTCGCCACCTCTGACGCCGTGACAAAATACGAGATGACCGCACTGCGCCCGTCCCTGGAGCAAGACCTCAGGGCGCTGCTGCTATCTGGGGCCGACCCTCTGCGCATCTACTCCGTCGCCTGCCTCTGCCGCTTCGACAGCGTGGCGCACGAGGCCGCCCGGCGCACCCTCGAGAAACCCCGCCACCTCCAGCCGCGCGACGCCGCGATCCCGCCCGAGTTCGCGCAGCTCTCCGCGACGGTGCTCTTCGCGCTCATCGACTACCGCCGACGGTGCGCAGAAGCCGCTGCCGCGGCCGTCGGCGACGGCGACTGGATGGTCTTCGGCGAGCACCCGAAGAAGGTGACGGGCTTCTGGTTTGGGAACGCGTCGAACATGCCGGTCGTGGATGGCTCGTGGGCGTGGCTCGCGTGCAACGTGGACGGCGACGCGTCGTTTGTGAGCACTATCCGGACGCACGGGATGCGCGTGAGGATGTGGTTTGGGCTGTATACGGAGGATGCGATGAAGGCGTTGTTGGACGAGCCGCACTTGAAGGGCGAGGCGGTTGCTCGCCCGGCGGTGCTTCGCCGTGCGTTGGAGGGCGCTGATTCGTGCTCTCGATGCAGGACAACCGCTTGGAAGGATTTGCTGGACTACAGCCATTTGTTGGCGGGAAGAATCGACGCTGCAGTGTCCAATGTAAGTCTGCGCCACTTTTTAAGCAAGTTACCTCTCGTTGACTGTGATTGCAAATATTCACAGGTTCGGCTCGAGCTCCCCTTCTAGGTCATGTCATAGACAACTGTATGAAGACTCTGTTGAAATTCGCCGGACACCCACAGTGCGGCTATTCTGTTCTTATAGCCCAACTTATAGCTTGACTTGAACTTGGATATAAACTCACCATCAACCTCTCCATGAACACCGGTCGGTCCCGCAGCAGTGGATTGAATCGAAAATCGCGCTACGCTGTCTTTCCCATGACGTACGAGTGCACGTTGAGGACTGCCGCAGCATTTCTCATATTTGCGTAATACGTACAACAGCACGTCTCTATCCCTACTGCGGCTCGTCGTGAGGACATCGAGCTCTCACACGTACCCCCATCCTCTCGACTGCTGAACCGCCTGCAGTACCACCAGTACTACTAGTATGGCGCAAACATTCAGCCGCCCTCCCTTCAAGTTCAACGACGCCAACACCGACATCTTCCTCCGCTCGGCAGACCGCGTCGACTTCGGGCTCTCCAAAGTGCGCCTCGCCAAAATCTCCACCGTCTTCTGCGACATGTTCGCCTTCCCCGACGTCAACGCGGACACCGGAGAACCGCAGATCGTAGAGCTCGCCGAGAACGCCAGCACGCTCGCGAAGCTCCTGCGCCTCTGCTACTACCCGATCCCCGTCAGACGCACCTGTACACGGCGACCGGTCTTCGAGGCGTTCGACGAGCTGTTTGCGGTCTTGAACGCGGCAGACAAATACGATATCGAGGTCCCAGCGGACGCCACGCGACGCGCACTCCAGGAGCTGGCGGTGAAGGAGGGCCCGGCGCAGGCGTATGCCGTCGCTTGCACCTACGAGATACCGATGCTGGCGAGGAGAGCCGCTAGGCTCCTCCTTAAGGAGCCGTATTTCACGGCCGAAGACACCGACACCATGCCCCCCGAGCTTCGTTCCCTTCCGGAGGAGGCGCTCGATGCGCTTGACTGCTATCGGGAGCAATGCGCAGAGCATATCGCAGCGAACGTGCTACATGCAGAAAGAGAGCAGCTTCTGGTCGGGGGCCACGCGTACGACAAGAGCCGTCGAGAAAGAGACGTCACTCACGTCCAAGGTTCCTGGATTTGGTACCGTTGCAAGGCCGGCAGCCCCCGCACATCCGTCGACGCGCGATCGAACGACTCCAGCAACCCCGACCAATACATACACCCGTGCGGGTGGTGGCTCCGCTATAAGTGGGCGGTCTTCGAGGAATTCATCAATGGGGACGGGGGGCTGGATGGCTGTGTGGCGACTAAATGGGCGTTGCTACATCAGTTCATATCTGAAGGGGAGAACTGTCGCACTTGCGCGCCCTCCGCACGTACGCACCTCATGGTGTATGCTCAAGCGATGGAGAAGAGAATTGAGAGAGCTATCGACGAAGTGAGTCCCCTCGCACTTCCGGGCTAGCGCCGCCGATGCATGGATCCACGATATTGAGGCCGCTACTTATGACACTTCTGTCCGTGCTAACAGATTGAATTCGACCTACCGTTCGCTGTTCGCCCGGGGGCAGGTTGGGCGTGGGTACCCAGTCGATGATATATATATATATCGAGGTGGGCCTTGGTTGGGGCTCTCAATAGCAGGAGGTCTCAGCGATGCTCATGCATGGCGTGCTCACAGGCATTCCGTCGACCATCACCACATTGGAGCGCTGAATTTCCTCCTGTATTCTAACCATCAGCCTATACAGATATCGGAACTTTTTGGCCATTCAAAACACGTGCGTTGAGCTCCTCGCCGACACACGCGGTCCGTTTGTGCGCCATATGCGAAGAGGTCGTTGAAGGACTACACAGATGCAAGCAGAGGGTTGACGCTGCAATTGAAACTCGTGCCATGTCCTGACAACGCAAAAATCAGACGTGTTGAGAGTGCCGTGAGTGCAAAGACACGCACCAATCAATTCCTCTCTGTCGCACCGGGGTGGCCATTACAACGCCGCAAGTGATGATAATCGTGAAGGGTCATTGCGATAAGTAATCAATCCGCGGACAAATAATTACAGCGAAGACGGAAATAAAATCAAGGAATGCAGACGGCCAGTCCCGCCACAAGTCCATCCAACCAGAGATCCATGCCACACAAACCACGCGACGCGACGGCCTACATGGGCTCCGTCTTCATCCGCCGGACCTTGTCGTCGTCTACCGAGTCTCTGCGCGCGCCGCGCGAGGACGACGCGCGGACCGGCTGTGCGAGCTGGGGCGGCGAGAAGTGCTCGCGCAGGCGGTGGTCGACTTGGCGGTGGACCTGATGCGTTATGAGTATGCTGCTTCGACGCCGAGACGTGAAGTGCTTACCTCGCCGCCGAGCGTCTTGAATATTTGGAGTACGGGGCCGACCATGCCGAGCTGAATGATTATCCAACTGCAGCACAACGTCAGCGACAGCAATCATCGGTGGGACAGAGAGTGCAACGCACGCAGTCGCCGCTAGTACCAGCAGCATAGCGAAGTAGAGCGGGTTGAACAGGACGACCATGGCCTCGTTCCACCCAAGCACGACGAGCATGCCGTAGACCCAGTACGGGATCTGTGCGACGCCCGACACCGTGCTGCGCTTCGCCTCAACGTAGAACGCGTCCGCGTCCCGCCGGAAGCGGTTCGTCAGGTCGAGCGCCTTCGTTTCCGTGAACACGACGAGCGTCGAGGGGAAGTCGAACTCCTCGCCGGTTGCAAGCGAGTCCGATGCCTCTGACGGGAGCGAGAACTCGAGTTTTGGATTTGTCGGCTTGATCTTCCAGTAGAGTGAGATGAGCTCCAGAGTCTGTGTATCCGGTTGCCGAGTTAGCTTTGCCCCGCGATGGTGAAACAGTTAGATGACCGACCTGCTCCTTCGCGTTGCGGAATGCACCATCGATATCATCGTCCGGCCGCCAGACCCTCGGGACACCGTTCTCGTCGTACCGGAAGCGCTCCTCGAAGTATGTCCGGAGCTTGCCTAGGAAGACAGTGTCCGCGGTCTGTTCCTCGATCTTGGCGCGGAGCGCAAGCCATGCGCGCTTGCGAAGCGTGGTCAGAGCAGTGGTGTTCTCCTCGTCCGTGCAGTCGAAACCTGGAAGTCCGATTAACAGACGCGATCTAAATGATTAGCAGATGACTCACTTTTGGCCTTCGCGAGATAGGACGACTCTGCCTTCTCGAGCGTGTCGCGGAAGAGCTTGAGAACCTTGTCCCACATATCGGGCGTCGGCTTATTGAGGTACAGGTCGACGGGCTCAGAGATCTGCTTCTTGAAGTTGCGCTGTGGAGTTTCATCTTCAATGAGTAGGTGACCTCGCAAGCGATGAAGCACCACGTACCTCGATGACGTTGACCATCTTCTTCGTCTCATCTTTCCTGCACTGATCCGCGACAATGCGAGCTTCCTCACGCAAAAGCTGCAGCTCCTCCGCGTAGCTCCAGTCGGTGCCTTCAACGAGCGCCTCCTGCGCTCCCTCCAAGAAGCGTTTCTCAATCCGCTCACGCGATGCGGTCACGACGTCGGCGAAGTTGTAGTTCTCGCCCTTCATGCCATCCAGCATCTCCTTCTTATAAGTCGCAAGGGATGCCTTGTGCAGGTTCTTGAGCTGCCCGAGGAACAACGGTGACAACGTGGAGTCAATGACGCCGATGAGGTCTACGCGTTTCCGCTTGTACACGCCCGGGTGGTAGCGGGAGGCGTCACGATCGTAGCGGTCTGCAGGGTACAGCCGTCAATACCGAATCGTTAGTAGTGCCCACAAAACCCGCGTACCAATCGCGCCGCTACGCCATGCACGCATCATCTTCCCGAGGCCTTGGACAACCTTTCCAGACTCGACCGGCCTCTTCTGGGGCTTCGCCTGCTCGTTGAACTCCGCCAACGCGGCCGTGGCAATCTCGTCACAACGGAACTGCGCAAGCAACTCCTGCTGGGTCGGCAAATCCAGATCCTTGTTGCTCTGGACTTGTTCCTGCATACCCGGTGGTGTTCAAGGTTACCGCAGTATGGGAGGAGAAAGAGGGCTTACCCAGATGCCTTCCATGTAGAAGGCCGCACCGTCTGCAGGTATCCGCTTGTGGTACTGAGGCGAAAAGACATAGTCCTCCTTCGTCTTGTCAAGGAAACGCCTGCTCAGGGCTTTGGCCTCGCTCTCGAACTTGTCCGCGGCAAGAATCTTGTGAGGCAGGGCGGCAAACGAGAGGTCGAAGTAGTCGGACAGTTGCTTGTCCTTGAGCTCCGGAGGCTTGGACAGTGACTCCCAGATCTTCTGCATGTCCGCGGACAAGGTCGTCTGCAGGTTCGCTAATGGGGTTGTGCCGATGTGGTCACGAATCACGAAGAGCAGAAGTGTGCGCTGGTTGCGACTTGATTTGCGTATGGCATGAGCATAGGCTCGATGGTGACAAGCAAGGCACGCACCCGTCTGCAGTCTTCTTGCCGAAGAGGCCGAGGTTGACTTCGAACACGGTCTTTAAGAGCCCCATGTTTGCACCCTGGTACAATCCAACTTGGTGCTCCCATAGGTTGACAATGAGGACCTCCGAAGAGGCCAGAGAGAACAGGGCAGATTTGCGTTCAAAGTCCTTCGAGAGTCTTAATTGATGATGTCATTCCAGTAGACGGCGGGCGCACCTGGTCCTCTCCGCGTTCTCGTCCATCCGTTCCTTCTACATCCATGACGAGGAGGTTCGCGCCCTTTGCTTTACACATCCATATGCCTAAGGCAGTGTATTAGCAACGCGCCGCAGTATATTAGACGACAGTACACGCGCCTTTGGTCGTCTGTTGCCGCTTCGTCTCGTCCATTACGTCGAAGTTGGTTCCAAATAGTCGGTTAAGCAATGTACCTGCAGGATTGCGGTCAAACCGCATTGCTTGGAATAGCGAATATGTCGAGACGTACTTTTGCCAGTGGATTGGGAACCAAACACGGATACAATATCGTAATCGAAACCGGCATGACCGAGTCCCCATTTCTCGATCTGCGACGTCAATGCAGGGCTTCAGGGCCAGTCATATCAGCAACTGTGCGCGAGACGCATGCTCATAGACCAGCGTACGTGAACTGCTTCTCGTCGTCGATAATCTGTATGCGTTCTGAACTTGCGTCCGAGGTTGCTGCACTGCCGTTGACGTAGTGACCGTTCGCGGCTGGAGTCCGGCCGGCGGAGGATTTGCTGAGTGATGTGGTAGACATGATATCATTAGAGGGAGGTACAGCGGCCTGAGCCATGATATGTAGAGAGGGTGAGGGCAGAAGGGACAGATGGCGGAGGTGTGCAACTCGCCCCGCTGCAGGACGCGCTATGGGTCCCCCTCTCCACGTGACATCACAGCTGGCACCCACGTTCCAGATCAGGACGAAACAGACTCCTGTGTGATGGCTGGACTGGCGGTCCGGCGCCCCGGCTGTGGCTGCGTCATGGCTTCTGTCGTTCGTTCTGCTTCCGGACGCGGACGTCTCTCTTCCAGGTCCCTAGCTCTTCCTGGCCAGTAGCACACCGCCCAAACTCTGCATAAACAGGTAGCTCACGCTTCCTGCCGTATCGTGTCGTTTGACGCGTATATCAAGTTGCAAAATGGCGTTACACGCGCTACTGCAGCGCTCAGCTTCGTGGAGTAGAGGCACGCTTTTATACCCAAACTCAAGCTATCTGCACACAACCGCAACGCTCTGCGACACCGGAAAAACTCAATCAAATGTACCGGCACAAATCGATTTACTTGAGCGATACCGCAGTTTGGTAACTCTCGGTCGCATACAAGAGGATGAAGAACAAATCCGAGTCATTATGCAGGTGTGTGTCTCGCGTAATTCGCCGCCTTCGAACCAAACGGGAGATATGACACGCTGATGCTAGTCTTTGATAGCTGCGGAGACTGCACAAGGAACTTCATGGCTATGCTCCCCCAGCGGTGTTAGCGAGGCACTTAAACCAGACGCATGCGTTTCCCCCGGGACAAGCGTCCGGTGAGAACGATTCAGGTCCTTGGTGGGCAGCGTCGGAGCCGATTTTACAGGAAGCCTCGACGAGAGGTCTCATTCGCGTCCGCACCCATGCAGAGGAAATAGCGGCACTCACCACGCCAAAAGTTCGTCTAACATGACCACCGTAGGTCGGTGTGCTGACTTCAGTCGTTTCACATCGCAGGGCTTGCTAGTCACTGGCCCACCGGGCTCAGGCAAGAGCTTCCTCATAGACTTGTGGTTCTCAACAATCCCTACCCCGCACAAAGCGCGCAAGCATTACAACGAGCTCGTCCTAGAAATCTATCGTGCTGTATGGGAAGAGACCCGTCGGCGCATGACAGCGCTTTACGCTTCGAAACCCTCGGAAGTACACGAAAGCGAGCAATCCATGCCATGGAATAAGCTCGTCCGCAATCAATGGCGGGAACTTCTGCAAAGTGGGTCGTTACCGACTCGTTGGACCCGCGGGGTCAACATGTCCTTCTCGCTGTTACGGACGCCGCTCGAGCCGTCCATCGCATACGTGGTGGCGCAGCGCCTCGTCTTGCGACACTGGCTACTCGTTTTCGACGAGATACAACTGCTGGACGTGTCGAGCGCGACGCTGCTTGCCGATGTGCTCTCGTGGTTCTGGCGTATGGGCGGCATCATTGTCGGCAGTTCAAACAAGGTGCCCGACGATCTATACAAGAACGGCGTGCAGCGCGAGAGGCTGGAGCCGTTTGTGGAGGCGCTGAAGGCCAGGTGCCCTGTGGTGGTTATGCGCGCTGAGCGGGATTGGCGGTCTGTTCGGGGAAGCGAGGGTAGAGGAAGTTGGTATACCCTGGAGCAAGGCTCTGACTTTGAAGCAAGGCTGAAAGAATTGGCTCTCGCTGCTGAAGGTATGCACTCTAAATCCTCTGTACTGGATAAACTAGCTGACATGCAATGATAGATGCTTCTGCGACACAGATAGTCGTATTTGGGCGCGAAATACGCGTCCCCTGGTCCGCTGACGGCGTGTGCAAGTTCACATTCTCCGAGCTTTGCGACGAAGTGCGTCATCACGAACATCTGTGCACCCGTTAGGCTAAGCTGACATTATATTCAGTCCCTCGGCCCAGCCGACTACATCACCCTGGCCTCAAAATATCGCACCTTCGTCATAACGTCGATACCCGTCCTCAGGTTATCCGCCAAGAACCAAGCGCGCCGCTTTATCTCCCTCGTCGACGCTCTCTACGAGGCGCGCTGCCGCCTCCTCTGTCTCGCGGACGCGCCCCTAGAGCAACTCTTCTTCCCCGATGCCCCGCCGGAAGCCCCCGCAAGTACAGGAGTTGCCCGCGACCCGTCGGAGGACGTAGACATGATGATGGCAGAGGCCATCGGCGAGACGCAGGATGTTTATCGGCCAAACGTCTCCTCATACGACGCACCGAACATGGAGCGCGAACGCGCCCCGGCCGCGCCGCTCGCGCTCGACAAGCTCTCTATATTCTCGGGTACGTTCTCACCCGGGCACACACTCAACATGAGCCCATTCATCGAAGACGAGCCGCACGCTGACGAGCTTGATCTTATCAGGCAAGGACGAGCAGTTCGCGTTCCAGCGCGCCCTCTCCCGACTGCGCGAGATGACGAGCGAGAGCTACGCCCGGGACGAGCAGTGGACGCCGCTCCCGCCCTCCGCACGAAAGTGGGAGACGCCCCAAGCCCAATCCCCGCTGTCTACCCGGCCCTCCTCCCCGCCGCCACCCCGCCGCAACTTCAAGGCCCGCTCGGACGGCGACGCCCGCGTGACCGCCCGCCCTTCGTCCGACTTCGCCGAAGAAGCGTCCGCGCACGCGACGCACCCGCACCCGCACCCCACGGCGCGCCCGCCCGCGCCCCGTCTGCGCGCGGACCACGTCTGGGGCGTGCGCGAGGACTGGGGCGCGCAGGCGCGCGAGTGGGGGCGTGGGGCGAGCGTGTACCCTGAGCCTCAGCCTTCCGGCCTCCCCACCTCCTGCCTCCGCACCTCCGCCGGGCGCAGGCGCGGGTGGGGATACCAAGACTGAGAGGCGCGGCGGGGGCGACGGCTCAAGTTGAGGCCGCAGCAGCAGCCGCCTGCGGGCCTCGAGGGTGCGGGGCCGCACTGCGCAGCTGGAGGCGTCGGACGCGTAGCTGTGCGCGCTGCCCAGTCGCCCTCGTGAAGCGGAAACCTGAGTCCAAGTCCGCCGCCCCGCCTCATGTCCGTGCACGGATCGCCCATGGCACAGATACGGCGAGGCGATGCGCCCTGTCGCCCCAACTTCCGCGAAAGAAAGCAGGCTGAGCTGCGGGCTCGGGCGGACGAGTGGCACGCCTCCCCATTGTACATGTGCGCCCGTCTGAGCCTGAACAGCGGGTACTCGGGGGACCTCGTGCCTATGGAAGGGTTGGGTACGTAACTCGCGCTCCACTCGTCCTTGCTGTCGGCTGACGTGCCAGATGCGTGTGCCCCTGCCCATCTGGCAGCCTCGTTACACGACCGGGTCCACCATCAGCGAGTGCGCCGTGCATGGCGCGTGTGCCGCGTCCTGAGCCTCGAGTAATATCAGGCGTGTATAATTCCGGACCAACGTGCGCAAGCGTACAGGGGTGGATGGAGATACGGAAATCTAGAGAGCACAGCGAAGAGTGATGCGCAAGGGGCAGTAGTAATGATGAGGGAGCTCGAAGCATTGAAAGATGGCCATAGGACATGAGGATACATAGGGATATGTACGTACGCCTCGACGATGCGAGAACGCAACACAGCACGACGCGCAGAACTACATACAGGTGAAATAAAATACGAACACAAGCCCGGAGCCAGCGGTAGAGTGCAAGGGTGAAGGAGGTACGAGGAGGTGTGGCCAGGTACTTGAGGTACAAGCGGCGGAGTGTAGCCAGGTACTGCTAGTACCTGAGGTACGAACGGCGGGGTGAACGATGTAACGATCATGTACGCGGGGAGGGGACAGGGGGGGACAGGGGTGGCGATGAGGCACAGCGTGACCGAGCGATACACGATGCAGAGCGGGGTAGATGTCAGATGGGAATCAGAAATGTGGTCATTATACGGTACGGGAATAATTAAAACGCGGATCTACAAGTATGTGGGCACGCCGCCCCACGCGCAGGGCTAAGCGAGTGGGTTAAACGAGCAGGGGTGGCAAATAGTACATATGATGGAACTTCGGGACAACGGCGGACTGCGACGACGTACGGTGGTGGTGGTGAAGCGTTGTGATGGGATAGTATCGACAGCTATTGACGGTCTAAGAAGCGCAGCAGTGCGTTGGTGTGCTTGGTGGAATACTGTACAAGTGATGAAATATGGGCGCGCGTAGCAGGGAGATGAATGAGATGGGGCGATATGGCAGGACAGGGCCGCATACAGGCACGCGACTGGGTATGTCAACGCGCGCGCAGCGTCAGGTGCATAGGGGTGGAAGGGGCGTAAGGAATGTGTGGGGTAGGTCCGTGGAGAAGGCAGTGGTTGCCCGCCCATATCGCCGCAGCCGAGATTCGCGTATCCCGGTTCTTGCCTCCACGCATCCTCGTATCCGGAAGTGTCCTCGTCTTCGTCTTCGTGCCTTCCCCTTCGCCTGGGAGGGGCCCGCGGCCAATCGACCAAGACGCCGAGGCGCCGCCACACGACGCCGAAGCGCTAGCGCAATTTACGCTCGCGCGCACCTCGGGCGGACGCAGTCGTGCGAAGCGCCGCTCTTGAAGCCTGAAGCTCCGGCCTGGCGGATTCTTCCTTGGCCCCAGCCGTGTGCGCAATCACTGGACCCCGGCACGAACTCTCGCGGGAGCTATTGCAGCCAATCTAACTCCAAACCGCATGCCGTCTCGTAAGCCAGGACGGCTCAGGTAACGTACGCGGGCGTTGCGCCCACAGTCCCTGGAGAAGCTGGCATCCAGTGGGATACGGCTGAGCTTGTTGGGCGCCCCGAAAGCATCGTGGATCCTGTGTCTTGGTCGGGCCGCTGCCGAGGATGAGGTGCGCCGAGCGTCCCAGTGCACAGACAGGCGGGTATAACGCGTCTATGTGACAAAGGACCTACAAATCGAATGCGAGCCGTACGTATGATGCGCGACACTGAAAGCAGCGATTGGATACGCGAGGTTATGCGGGGAGCGCAGGAGGGAGACGGCGCGCGACGACGTGCGATCCACATACGGCAATGCGTGGGATTGGCGAAGCGTTACCGAGGATAGGGAAATGGCCGCGAGAGACGACAGCGTTAGAGTTGAGCGTCGATGATTTGTGCGATTGTGATGCGCGATGGCCGATACGTGGGCGCGCGGCGGACCATACGAAGAAGTTCGGCGAATAGGGGAGAAGAGCGACGAGCACGGCAGGGGCGATGATAGATGGATACGATGGGCGCCAGAACTCGATATCGGGGAAGGGGAGGAATGCGGTGACCAGTGCAGCTAGTGGGATATGTGTAGTCATTAAGCCGCGCCGCGCGGCGGGATATACTCATCATGAAGGGAATATGGGTCGTGACGTGATAATTACTGGGGGGTATGTAGTCCCCGTGTCCTCGTCCAGTCCCGGCTGGTGGTCCAGAGGATGGGCGCAAGCCGCCGTGTGCGGCGAGCAAGGGTCCCGCACCGATGCCCGTGCCCACGTTCGCTAGGGCCGCACGTTGCGCCGCTGGAATGTGCTTTTGACAGAGGACCGCACAAGCAAGGGGAGAGGAGGGGCTCCGGCCATGTGAAGGGGTAGCCGCCAGACGTCCGGGAGGAGTCGGCAGAAGGGGCTTGCAGGGAGCCAGGACCGAGCGCCGGGGCGCTCATCAATAATACGTCATGGGAACTGCCCGCCTCGGGACGATCACTTGCAGGAGTTCACCGTCGAACTCGGCTCGCACTTGGGCGAGGAGCGCATCGTAGCCGAACGAGATGCGTTGCTCAAAGTGACCTGAGCAGTGTTGACGGAGGTGCAGCGACGGCGTAATGATACATCGCGAGCGCGAAGAAATTTGATGGAACACGAATCGATAATCCACTCCGTTAGCGCTGCATCGGCATGGAGCGTGAAGAGTGAGCACTCACCACCGTCGGGCTCCCACGAATCAGCTACAACATGCAGCACGCGCCGTTTGCGGGTTGAGACAGTACTGATAAGCGCGGAAAAGGCGGGGACAGCGTTGTGATTAGCTCTCCCAGGACCCACACGTGATGGAAAAACGTGCACTCACATAGCATCCCGTCTGAAACCAGGCAGCTTGACGATGAGCCGATATTCGGTCGGCCGAGTGTCCACGGAAATGAAGCTGTCCTGGGGGGCCGGCGCGTGGGCCAGGAACGGTTCATATGGTGCTGTCGGACCCCTATCCGTGCTCAGCGGGGGTGGCGGCGGAGTAAGAACGGTTGGTGGTGCGGGTGGGGGGAGTGGCCGGTCGGACATAATCGAAGAGGCGTTGTCAGAATCCACGCGTGCGGCCGACGAGTAAGCGCGGTCGAACATCCGGTTGGCGACGAGCGACATAAACTCGTCGTGCTCCAAGTCAGACACCAGCGTCGGCGAGCGCCGTGACTGTGCGGACGACGATGACGGTATCGATGACGTCGATGAGTGATGACCCCCGACGGACGGGCGGCTTGAAGTTGGTCGCGAAGGCGCAGCGGATCTCATCTCTTGGTCTTCGGGGATTGGTCCGCCGGGGTAGGTAGGCAGGATGTGGTACGGTGTATCCGCGGGCAGGGGCAGGCTCGCCGTTGACCCACGATCAGGCACGCCCGGTGGTCGCATCGGCCGTGGCGCGTGGATCCCGCCCTGCAGCGGCCTTGAGGCGTCGGGGGAAGAATATGGACGGGCACAGAGTGGGATGGGGCTAGAGGATGACGAGGAGATCCTCGGTGACTGGGGACGGGGCGGGGGCATTGCGCGAGAAGAATGGAAATGCATACTAGGAGAGGATGTCCCCGACACGTCCATGTAGTCGGTAGCTTGGCCCCGGTTCGTTTTTGAGTCCCCTCCGGAGGAGGTAGGTGGGGAGGATGACGAGGATGACGAGGGGGTACTGTCGGAGGAAGAGCTTGCGACGTTGTCGTCGAAGACGGAGCGGGAGGATTCGGAGGTTACGCAGGAGAGACGAGAAGGGGGGTCGGAGTCATGGACGACGGCGGAGGAGCCCTGCGCCTGAGACGTGGATGCGGCGTAGGGCTGGCGGTGGGGCATGTACGGCAGAGGCACCTCTCTGGGGGAGTCGAAAGAGGCGTGTCGTTTCGAATACGAGGACGTCCTATGAGGGAGGACGGGGCGGGCGGAGGGAAGGGGGAAAGGGAGAGAAGCTGCGAAAAGCGAGAGGGAGTGAGAAATGGATCAGTGGAGGAGATCAGATGAGCGCAACATGGTCGACCGTCGTCGGACTCGGCAAATATGATTGCAAGGGGTCGCCGCCCTTGCCCTCGCATCTGCGCACGCGCACGCGCACGGTCGCCCTCTGCCGGTGACCCGACGGATGAGCAATCCCTCTCTCAATCGGCAACGATAAGAACGCCCAACTCAAAGCCAAAAGCCAATCGCCCGCCCTCCGTCGCAGTGCCCATCTCCGCGCCCCTCTCTCTCCCTTCCCCGTCCTCCTCCCGCGCTAGCCACCGCTCCCGGCGTCCCGCGACGTCCAGCGGTCACCGGGTCTGTGTGCACAGCGCATCTCACCATCGGCGCGGATCAGGCGGCCTCCTCGGGTCAGGGACACAGTACACGCTACAAAGTCGGAATACAACTATCTCCTGACGTGATCACCATGCCCCAACGTGCGCTCTCAAAGGGTATCCGAAGACGGTCGACTGTATGCAGCGCCGCGGCACTGGTGTGGGAAGGCTTACCTTCTCTGCTTGTATTTAGATCACCCTCCCTGCCCCTGCTTCTCCCGTCCTGTTGCTGCCGGTCCTGTTGCTGTGGCTTGTACTCTCCGTTCGTCGTCGAAATCCAATCGCGCACTTCTTCCATCGGGCTGCTGATGAGGTTCATAGTCCGTCGTTTCTCGGTTGGTGAGTGGCCTGTACGGTCATGAAATGAGAATCGGTGGAGAGATAAGGCTGAGAGCTTACCTTCTCTGCTCGTATTCAGCTCAGCCTCTTTGCCCTTACCAGTGCTTCTGCTGTCCGATGGCTGTTGCTCCTGCTGTGCCCGGTACTCCTTGTGCGAAATCCAATCACGCACTTCCTCCACCGGGCTGCTGATGAGATTCATCGCCCGTCCTGTTGCGTCGGATTTGCGTTTCTCGATTGGTGAGTGGCCAGGGCGCAGAGAGAGCCGCTGTAGAGGCGATACTAGGTCTGGCGTCGATGTGTCTTCGCTTGTGGTCCCGCTAGTCGTAAGCGACGGGGTAGAGGACGAGGAAGAGGAGGAGGGGTCCTCGGGGAGGGAAGGACGGGCACGACGGGGTTGGGCAGGCGATGGTGGTGGTAGTTGTTCAAAAGGCATAGCGGCGTACAAAGATGAGGTGGGGCTGCTTTGCGTGGCAATTGCAGATATACGCGGACGGGCCTGCACAGGATCTTGGATGAGCAGCTCCCTGGAGTCTCTCGACTCACGCCTCGCCGGTGGCTCGCTCCGCCCCGACCGCCCGGCGTCTCTTCATGCCACCCCCGCACTGACGTCATTCGGCCTCCTCCTGGGCCAATCACAGGACGGCGCTTGCCCCCTGTTCACGCATGCTCCGCCGTTGGAGTCCCTTTTGACAGAATATTTCCTTCTCCCGTCAGTAGTCTCCCTCGCCAACGCTCGCTCTGGACCAGAACCCTCCTTGTCCTCGCTAAACAACAGACCCCACATCGCAACCTGCACGCTCGCGCATGCATCTCTCGTCGTCGACAACGGTCTGGACATCCCGCTAGCGGTCGGGGAGGCGCGAACGAACGTCTGGTGGCTATCCGTCCGTCCTCGCTCGGAGAGCTCATGGAGCTCTGACTCCAGCTCAGGTCCGGTGCACGGTCCAAATTTTCCAAGAGAGTTTTGTGCTCCTGGCCCAAACTCTCCAGGAGCATGCGCTTTCGCATGGTCAACTATCACCCTCAGGGCCTTCCAGGGGCCACCGGAGCATGGGTCTTTTCTACGGTACGCACGGGAAATGACATCAGCGCCTGTCCAATCCATTGCCGTAACTGTCCGGTGAGTAAATGGTCTGGATGTCGGCAGCTGCCATCATGAAATGAACACCCCGCAACGGCGATGGCCTTCTGCATACGGCGTACACTCGCGTACGACGGGCGCAACACTGCGGCTCCAAGAACCGTGCCCCCAAAGATGCCAGCCATGCATAACAGGAATGTCCCGCCTTCGGAGTCTGCCAGAGGTCGGATCGAGCGTCCGGATTTCGAGCGCCGATGTACCGCCCCGCTTGGCCGTCCTAGGCAAACGGCGGCCGTCTGCTTGTATAGGGGGAGACGTGCTCGACGGTGGCAGGGCAGAACGATCTTCAGACCCGAGTCTCCCGCTCAGGAGCTGAATGCACTGTGCCGCAGTAAAACGGAATGATGCATTCAGCTCCGAGGCGCCGTCACCCATGGAAGCTCCGGGCGCATGCTATGCATGGACGAACGTCGCGCAGGCGCATGCTTTCCGGGAACCTCTTGCCGCACGCCGACGAGCTGACTGAGGAACGAATGGTCAAAGCGACTCGATGCCGCTGACACAGCACTACGGAAGACTACGGATGGTTTACAGAGCCGTTGTACATCTTCGCACATTTCTCGCGGCTCGACGTTACGCGTCGACCTTAGTCATCTCTCGCCGTGCAGCAGCGTCAACCCAGCGGTCGGATCAGCCTCAGCGATCGAGTCGCCGACAGCTTGGCCAGGCTTGGCCGCGCATTACAGCACACGGCATATTCCTGCGGACATACGTCATGCGCTGTCGTCGAGGGTTTCGACCTGAGAGCTGTGCCGCCGTTTGATCGTACATACTCGGCGACTTACCCAAGTGCCGCCTAGTTGTTAGTGTTTTGACGTTCACATATGGAGCACACTTCTTCGTGGCCCTGCACTGCGAGTCGAATGTGGTGCATAGGGTACGAGGTGTGCTCGTCATATGAGTGGGGGGTCATAAGGTTTGTACGGCAAGATCCGAGGAACGGGGTCGAGTTTACGTCCGCCGGTGGCATAGCTGCGGAAACGAGGGTGTTATATGGAAACACGCCAGGCTGCCTTCATTCTATACCACGATACCGCCGCACGGGTACTCGACCCTTATGCCGCAGTAGTGCTTTACCTCCCAGCGTGCGTGTCTTCATCTCATCCCATGCCGCCTAACTTACACATTCGTAGTAGTTTATCTTGAGGTCGCGGGATACGCAAGTTTAGACCGGCAGGCACATCTCCCCTTGCAGCGTGTTATAGAGAAATGCTGCACGCCCTTTGCATTGGATCTTCCGAAGAGCCCCTCTGCGTTCCCTCCATATATGGTCACGTCATTCCGCGGGAAGACTTGTGCCTGCCCCCGCATATTTTCAGGTCGCGTTACTTCCTCGGATTCGGTTCAGGCCGATACGCAGAGAAACATTGCGTCGCCGTCGCTGGGAAGGCCAGAAGCGGCAGCGCGGCGGCTGCTTCCTAGCGGGCACTCACACAGGCGGCGTCGCCTGGGTGTACTGAAGAGTATGCCGACGCCTGCCGGGCGAGTCCAGCACTAGGTTCTGCGGCGACCGTGCGACCGTGGCTCACCGATGGTCTGGAGGCTTGGCTGCTCGCGAGAGACTATTGGAAGCTGATTGAGTCCGAGATGGGACGCTTGTGTGGACGAGCTCGTTGAAAGATAAACGCTCTCAGCCTTCCCTCCGCGACCGTGGCACGGGCATCTTCGCCACGTCCCCTGTGGAAGTGCAGGGCAAGCACTAGGCTCTGCACGCCGTCAACGCTGGTAGATGAGTCACAATCGTTTTGCCTGGTTCACAGTTTAACGTCCGTTCCAAGCCCCATAGTCGTGCGCGTAACGCATACACTCCAATGGTTAGCGGGGGGCAAGCGCAGTAGTATCTATGCCTACAGTAAAGAATAGTAGTCGTTATAGTAATGAGTATGGTAGTAGTATCACTCGCTGCAGGCAATCGAGGGGAAGGCAGTCAGTTAGCGCTCTAAGCGAAAACGCCGGATAGCCGCGCATCGAGGCGGAGCGCCCATACCACACAAGTTGATCTGGGTCCGTCTCTTTCTCTCCTGATCCAACCTCCCGTGACGGCGCGGTGTGTTCGCGCCGCGTCGTCATATCCTCTTCACACTCCCCGCCTTTATTGAACGGTACCGCCATCAATGTGTTTGCGTGCCTCTCCAGGGATGCCCGGACTGTAACCGGGACCGTGATCGCCTCGGACGTCACGAACCTCGTGGTGGCCGCTACGCTCCCGCTCGGGAAAATGACTGACCAGACGCAATACTTCTCGGCCAGCGCGGCAGGGCACAGTGGCACGCACAATGCGTGCACTCGCAGAGGACAGTTCGTGCTCTAGGGGACCGAGTAAAGCCTGCCTGGAATCGATCGAGCGGCAGCAGCTATTCGGCTCTGACCCGCCCGCGCGTTGCGTGCGTTGGTGGGGCCCGCCGGGAGCTCCCTCTCGTCCTTGAACCGCTACCCGCGCATCCTCCGCCGGCCTCGCTCGCACTACGCGCCTGCCTCTGCGGGGAAGGACCGTCGGCTGGCCGCTCAGTGTCCGCGCCCGCGTATTTATGCCCCTCGCCGAAGGGCACTTCGTCTCCATCCGCCCCCTTCCAGCGGTCCTCACTACGGCGCACACGGCTGGCTGCTACGCCCTACCTTACGGATCCCTCACGAGGCTACATTTCTAATGTCCACTACCAGCACACACATGCGCGGGCCGTCCGTGCGGAGCGCCGTCGCGGCGTTCTCGCTCCTGGCTTCGGTCTATGCACAGGCTACCGCACCCACCCCTGGGCAACCCGCCCGTAACGACGCGCCGCTTGGGGCGTTTGAAATCGTCGGTGACAGTATGGTCAGCGCGCAGCAGGTATGTCGTGTTTGATGCTTGTAGGTCCACCTTCTTCTGACGCCCGTTAGATGTTCCTGGGGACGGCGGACAAGGTTTATATCATCGACAAGACAGAGGCAAACCCTGCGACTGTCAATGGACACCCTGCGTGGGCATCGGGTATGTCCCATGTACCTGCCTCTCATGTCTGGGATTCTCACCGTTTGCAGAGTTCTCGGTCAGCAAGAAGGGCGGGCGCACGATGGACATCGTTACCAACACTTTCTGTGCGGTATGCGGTTCTCTCGTCATTGGATCGCTGCCACAGGATTTTGAGCTGATTATGGCGGCATGTCACACAGGGTGGTGGTGTGCTGGCAAACGGGACGTGGATCAACGTCGGCGGAAACATGGCTGTTACCACTGGCGGTGCGACCGCCGACAGCGAAGTTACCGGTGGCCAGCCGTACCAGGACCCGGATGGTGGACAGTCGTGCGTATCAACGCACCCTATCCATATGCGACGTTGCATGCTCATCTACGTCCCATCTCTCACACAGCATGCGGTCAGTTCGGACAACTCAATTGTTCCCTTGAGCGCGTACTAACGCATCAGAAACAGTATGCTGACCCCATGTGACGATGGTAACTGCGAGTGGGCTCTTTTCGGGAAGATGACCACGAGGCGGTGGTACCCCACACTGTATGTATTTCCTCACGCTTGCTAACGTCGGCATATACTGACTCGGATCATAGCGAAACGCTTGACGACGGTTCCATCATCATCGTAGGCGTCTCGTACTCGTTTCCCGAACCAATCGTTGACTGAGATTTCGCAGATTGGCGGCGCAGAGTGGGGTGGATTCGTCAACGACGCGAACCAGAACAACCCGACATATGAGCTCTTCCCGGACAAGAACGGCCTCGGGCTCGTCAAGTTAGACATCCTGGAAAACACGCTTCCTGCGAACTTGTACCCGTTGACTTGGCTCCTGCCTTCGGGGAAGCTGCTGATCCAGTCGAACTGGAAGACCTCCTTCCTCGACTACAAGAACCAGAAGGAGACGCCGATCAACGACATGATTGAGGCCGTCCGTGTATACCCCGCCAGTGGTGGTACGGCGATGCTGCCGTTGACTCCAGCGAACGGGTACACGGCCACGATCCTGTTCTGCGGAGGGAACGACCTGCAGCCCGACAGGTAGGCTCCTCCCCATGTGCCGGAAAGTTGCCGTGTTGACGCGTCTGCAACAGGTGGACCACCGACTGGGACATTGCACAGTACAAGGCGTCCACGTCTTGCGTGAGCATCACCCCCGATGTGTCCACTACCTACCAGAAGGAAGACCCCCTTCCCGAGGGCCGTTCTATGGGTAACCTCATACTCCTTCCTAACGGCAAGATCCTCTGCTTGAATGGCGCGGAGACTGGTGTCGCTGGGTACGGTCCCCAGGACTGGGCGGTCGGCGAGTCATATGCAGACAACTCGGTGCTCACGCCCGTTGTATATGACCCCACTGCGGCTGCGGGTTCTCGGTGGTCACGCGAGGGTCTGACTGCGAGCACAATTCCGCGGATGTACCACTCCACCGCGACGCTCCTCCCCGACGGTAAGTAGCATGCATACATCCCTCATGGAGACTTGTACTGATCTGCTACATGCATAGGCTCGGTCTTGGTCTCCGGCTCGAACCCGCACGCGGACTACACCGTGGACAACGTCAAGTACAAGACCGAGTACCGCGTGGAGTACTTCTACCCCTCGTACTACAACTCGCGTCGGCCTCAGCCGCAGGGCCTGGTCGAGCAGCTGTCGTACGGCGGCCCGTACTTCAACGTGACCCTCGCGAAGGAGGACCTTGCCGGCGATGTGAACAACGTCAAGGAGGCGACGGTTATTCTGCTTCGAACCGGGTTCTCCACTCACACGATGGTAAGCGGCCCTTTTAAGATGTTGTGGAAGTCGACGCTGATCGGTTTCTCGATGTGTAGAACATGGGCCAGCGGTTCTTGCAGCTCAACTCTACGTACACGGGCAACTCCGACGGCAGCGCGGTCCTTCACGTTAGCCAAGTTCCGCCAAACGCTGCGCTCTTCGCACCCGGCCCCGCCCGTAAGTTCTATAGCTCGGAAGGTTCACTTTTTCGGTCACTGACACCTGTGCGAAGTGCTTTTCGTCGTCGTCAACGGTGTGCCCTCCGTCGGTGTGCATGTGATGGTCGGCTCAGGCCAGGTCGGGGAGCAGCCGACCAACAACGAAGTACCCCTTCCCCCGCCGAGCGTCGCCGCCCAGGCAGACGACGGCCAGAGCAGCGGCTCGTCGTCGCAGCACACCACCGGCAGCCAGGGCCACGACAACGCCGCGATGCGCCCGTCGCTCCAATCCTTCACCGCTCTCCTCGTCTCGGGTCTGCTCTCCGTCTCGCTGTTTGCGGCCCTCCTCTAGGGGGCGGAGGACTGATATGGACACTGATTCAACACGGACTGGACAACACGGACTCCGCATGAACCTACCTCACCAGCATCATTTACTCACGCACAGACCATACATCCCGGTACAGTTCATTACTGCTGGTACCCCATACCCCTTCGAGTCGACAAAGCCGCATCTGGCGGCAGAGCACTTACATCTACTGCATATCACCTTTATAACCCCTGCCTTGTATCCATCCCTTCGACCTTCGGACGTTCACCATACCCTAGCTATTTGTATCCCTTGCTGCAAACCAGTAATGACATCGACATCTGAGTCACTCGATGCTCCTTCCGACTCGATGAAGATGGTAGTGTATGAGTCGGAATGCCCCGACCTCGCCGACTGCACATCCTCCAAAGTCGTGAACGAAGAGACGTGCAAAAGAATAGCTAACATGCGCCTGCGCAGGGTCGAACCAAAGAGCACCTAGGATATAAGTACTGCCGGAGTTTGTGATGCTACAGTCCACTGCACTATCGTCATGAGCCATGAGCGCTTACGCAATATGCACTGAGCACGCGCAGTCGCTCAAAACTCTTCCGAGATCTTGCTCTGAGATCTCGATCGTCAAGTTTACGCCTCCACCGCGTTCTGTCGAGCATTTCAGCCTCACCGACCAACTAGCGCTGCTCAGTTCTACCGCTCGCGTTCAACTCTCTGAGATGGCTATAGACGAAGACGCAAACACGACGACGCGTCTGCTGACGCTGCTGAACGTCTCCGCTACGAAGGCGAACAAGCGCAAGCGCACCTTCGAAGAAAGCAAGCCCTCAGAGAAGCTTAACAAGAAACGCACGGTGCAAATTGCCGCTCCCACGGAAACGCTTGACGAGCCTCTGAAGAAGGCGGGCGAGGACGCGCCGGTTGAGACAGAACAGGAGGAGGGTGTTCCCGGTGGCGAGGAGGCAGATGACCCCAGTGCGTGTGCGAGTAGTTCTTGTGTGCGTTCTTTCCTTACTGACCCGACTGTGTCCTAGACGGTGGCGCGGACCCATATGAAGCGCACTTTGGGCTCCAGCCAAAGGCACTGACCGAGAGCGCACGGGAGGCTGTGGACGCGCGGACGTGGAAGTCCCAGCGAGGGAAGCTGGGGAAGCTTGGCGGTGTGGTCGAAGCCGTGCCGGAGGGCGCGGAATCCTCCACTGCAGCCTCATCAAAACACCAGGTACGTCTTGCACCGTGCTTGCGCGTCCGCGAGTCTGACCGTCTGTCATGGTTCCAGATCCAAGAAAAGCTGAAGGCACCACTGGAAGCGAGACAAGCAAAACTTCCTCGGGGTGAGCATGCGTGAGGCGTTACCGGATGCATCGAGGAATATTGACTAGGCACGCAGAAATTGTCGAGTTGCAAAATGATCTATTGAACACCATGGCGTCGTATCGCGACCTCTACATTACGCGCACGGCGTTGGAGACCCAATCTACTGTTCGCGAGGCGCTCACTCTCCATGCACTCAATCACATCACCAAGTACGTCGCCTTCCTACATATACATTTCACGCTTACCGACAACATACCTCAGAAAACGCCGACGCATCCTCAAGAACAATGAACGCATCGCACACGCCTCCAAGGCTCACAACCCGCCTCCCGAAGACGTACAGGACCAAGGCTTCACTCGCCCGTCTGTGCTCATCCTGGTCCCCTTCCGCTCCTTCGCACAACGCTGGGTCTCTGCCCTCACCGCACATACGCCGTCGCCGGAGTACCAGGTCGAGAACCACTCGCGTTTCCAGTCCGAGTACGGGCTACCGCCTGGCTCCATTGACAAGCTCGCCAATGCGGAGCCCGGGACGTACCCGAGAGACCATGTGGAGATGTTCAAGGGTAACGTCGACGACAGCTTCCGGCTGGGCGTGAAAATGACGCGGAAGAGCGTCAAGTTGTTCGCGGAGTTCTACGGGTGCGATTTGATCATTGCGAGTCCGCTGGGACTGAGGATGTCGATCGAGAAGGAAAAGTGCGTATTTCTTTTTCCTGCACCTTAGAAGAGAGGTCTTATGCCCTGCACAGGAACGCAGACTTCCTCTCGTCCATCGAAGTCCTCGCCGTTGACCAGATGGATGCGCTCACAATGCAAAACTGGGACCACGTACAGGTGCTTCGCTGTTTGTTATACTGCTGTAAATGGGGTCGCTAAATCGTGGCTGCTAGTTCATATTCAGCCATTTGAACCAGCTGCCGAAGGAGTCGCACGACGTAGACTTCTCTCGTATCAAGCCGTGGTACTTAGACGGACAGTCAGTGCATATAGTTGTTATTAACCCGTATACAAGCTGATATATCACGCTCTCAGCTCAGCGTATCTCCGCCAGACCGTCCTTTTGTCCGCTTATGAGACACCGGAGACTCGTGCATTGTTCAACCAGTCTCTCAAGAACGTCGCTGGAAGGATACGCACCGAACGTAGATGGTCGCCCATCGAAGTGCCAGAAGGCATCGACCAGGTACGTATCCTCATTCTTCCATCGCGTTTCTAGAGGCTCATAAACAACCAGCAATTCGTCCAATTTGACTGCAGCAATCCCAAGGACGAGCCTGAGAAACGTTTCCAGTACTTCACTACCCAGGTCAGGGTTTTCTAATCATCCGTGCGGTACTGCGTGTTCACGGCTATCGACGTAGCTACTGCCTGGTATCTTGAAGTCAGCCGTTCAGAGCTCGAACACGGTCGTATTCGTGCCTTCTTCGCTGGACTTCATCCGAGTGCACAATCACTTCAGGAAGAACGTTGGCGTTTCTTTCACAGTACTATCGGAGTGAGTGTGGCATACCTGTTAGTTGGGGGTGCCCCCATTGACCCATAAATTCGCAGATATTCGTCGAACCAGGACATATCTCGAGCGCGCCAGGCATTCTTCTTGGGCAAGAACGCTTTCCTGCTGGTCAGCGAGCGCTTCCACTTCTTCCGGAGGTTAGTTTTGCATTCCTGTTGGTGCACCACGTCGCTTTAACCTCCTCTTCCAGGTACAAAATCAGAGGCATCCGGAACCTCGTCTTCTACGGGCCTCCTGATCACCCTCAATTCTACACAGAGCTCCTTTCATACCCCTTCCTCGACGACGGGGTGGACGCGTCGGACGTCACGTGTCGCGTCCTGTACTCGAAGTACGACTGGCTTAGGTTGGAGAGGATTGCGGGAACGGAGGGCGCCGCAGAGTTGATCAAAAGAGGGTCATAGTTTGCATATCATGTCAGTACCATATTGCATCTACTCCTTGAGCTACCGTTTTGTTGCATATCGGTGTTTATCGGAAACCTCGTGAGTATTGTGCCGTGCATAAGCATCACAGATGCGTCTTTGAAGCCTAAAGTCCCCAATCGTACTCACACAGATGTGTCTTCATTGGCCCATTCTTCACGTTGAATCTGTCTCCGGCCCAACAGCGAACGGCAGCTCGAAATGAACCTATTTCAAAGGCGGGTGAACGGGTTAAATGCAATTAAGTAACGGTATGCCTGAGCGTGCGGCCAGTGCACTCACCTCGTCGATGGCTTTCTCTATCCTCTGCTCCAAGGCTTGTGCGTAGACCATAAGGTGCGTACGTGCATGAGGAGCGCAAGTGCTACACGTCTCCGCTCCACATATGATCTGATCTAGTAGCGCCTTTTGAGTAGCCGCGCAACCATCGAGTCCCACGGAGAAGAGTCTTTCCTCCACCATCATCTCGTAGTGGGCCCACCACAGACGCGGGCAGAGTGTAGAAGGGGTCACAAAAACGAATGGGTGAGCCATCGGTATTTTCACGAAGGGGTTGAGGGCGCAGCTGGAGCAGCGGTACCATATCCAGGACATTTCGACATTTGGGGCGGTCTTTTTGAGGATTTTTGTATATAGTACCTTGTACGGGTGGTCTCCAGCGCGCAGCCAATCATTGTTCCCTTCCAACACGCCTTTCACGGCAGTCAGGCACTGCCTCCGGTACCGGGCGAAGGCATACAGCGTTTGGAGGGTAAGGGATCGGAGCTCCAGAGGCAGCAAGGGCAGACCCATGACGTCGGCCTCTTTGACAAGGAGCCGTGCGGCCCTCCTTGCTAGTGTTGGTAGCTCGTGAATGCAGGCGATGGCGTAAGCCCGCGATGGGCTTTCCTTCGCCGCCAGATCGTGAACTAAGCCCCACATGGTGTCCACCGCAACCTCGATGTCATACTTTTTCGCTGCGGTAAACACGGGAAGGGCTTCATCGACCGTACTGAAGACTGCGCGCTTCACGGGGTAGCAGAGACGGAGAAGGTTCTCGAGGGTATCGGCGTCCTCGGTGAGCTCTACGATCTGTGGCTCTCCCGTGCTCGCATTGACGTCGGGAATAGCAAGCATGTTCCGGAAGACGGCGGAGGACTTGGAAATGATGACTTTGTAGAGCCGGAAGTCGACGCGGTCCGCCGAGCGGAAGATGATGTCGGCGTCGGCGTCATCGAAGGGAGGGCGCATGGTTGTTCCTGCCATGCTGGTAGTAGTGGTGCTGAAGGAGGTGGTCTAAGGGATGGAGGAGGTCTGAGGACACGACGTCGCTTTGTCTCCCCTAGGCAGACGATGTGTGATCTATAGAGGGGGGGAGGACGATCACACTAACGTCTGCTTTCAAACGCGCCCTCCTTGGAGGAGGGTCCCGATTCTTCGATGCCGAGTGATCCGACGCTCCCAAATGGGTCTTCCCATATTGAGACGCCACGTGTTCTCCTTATATGGCATTCCCCAACAGGGAAATGCGGGCGCCAACAGCTTTGGCGGTTTGCTCGTACAGCACCTCGGCTGCTGTCCTCTCGGGTTTGAGGCGACAAACTAGCGCATAGAACGCAGTCAGCGCATGAATACGTTGTATCTCATACATAGGTAGCTATATTTTGAATTAGTGATAGCGCTTTCATCATGTAGCTTGATAGAAATGCAATTCTTCTCCGACTCGTCAAATATCAACAGCCATTTATCCCCCTGGCCATGCAGCCGCGGATTCCCCATCTCATGCTAGCTAGAGTGACACTGTGCATATTTTTCTCACTTGTTGTTCGAATACTAAGGCTTCGGGGTCATGCCCTTGAGCAACGCGGCCAGCGCCGCTGTGGAGGACATTTGTCCTTCAGCTTCGGCTTCGCATCATCAAATGGGCTCATCTGGACGTTCCGCGGGGGTCTGATAACCTCGCACCCACATACGGTCTCATATTCAAGCACCCTGTATCCCGATTTCGTGCAAATTTGCCTTTAAAGGCCCGTTCACCACAGATCATACACGCTAGCGAGGGAGACAAGAGGTTTGCGCGAGTTTTGACGGTTCCCGCACCCCGTAGACAGCGTGAAAATATCCTACGCAGCGCGCTATACTTTATCATGACTATAAAGAGGTTTGCGGGTAGGACTAGCTTAGCAGTATGGCGAGTGTTTGACCAAAGGCCGGACGCGTCGCGCGCGCGACGCGTCAAGTGTGCCTGTGTATAGATCTCGACGCGTCGTCGGAGATCAATTGTCTGCTGACAAATAATGATACGGGACCCTCCTCCAAGCATGCCTCAAATGCATGCAGACTAGACGTCGCTCGCGATGAGTCGCGATAGAGATAGAGATGTATCACGTACCACGTCAAATGAAAGGTGCTGCGGTAAGGCAGGTCAGTTTGCACGCGTGTGTCATGGGAACAGGCCAAGCCGGACGTCCCGGAACGGCCGCTCAATGGTGAAAACTAGTCTTACTTCCGAACAGATCACGGATCCGGACAGTAAATGGTCGCAAATTTGGACGTGAACGCGAGGTGAAAGGCGAGGAATATTGATAGACAACATATCCTGTGGGCGGACGTAGTGGACATGCTAGGCAGGAAAATGGAGTTCGACCTGGGAAGAACACAGTGTTAATGCATGTATGGGGGGGTATAGGAATATTGAACCTACTTGATTCAAAGACTCGCTCATTCTGCTCCTCACCATCAGGCCGTAGTCCACCAAGTCCATCAAGCCAGTGGTCACGCAATGGGGGCACGACTCACAGCTCTGCGCAGCCTGCCGGAGCGCGGCACGCTTCAAGACAGCTGCAGGGTTCGGTCCCGACGACCGAAGCGTCTTCGACACTTCCGCGAGGTAGTCCTTCATCCACACCTTCACGATAAGCGTGTGCCCGTCCACTCGAGTTTTCTCGTAGCGATCGTGAGGGTTTCGGCAGGACAGCCATGCCCATGAGTCATGGGTCCTGGGATTCCTAGAAGGAGCTCTGGATAACGCTCTGCTGTGACGGCCAAACGCCATCCAGTGCATGTCGTTCAGAGTAGCGATGACCGCGTCTGTGCATCTGCGACGGTAGTCGAGGAGGACCACGTCAGTGCATCTACGACGGTAGTCGAGGAGCGCATAGATCACTGCCGCAGGGATATCAGAGAACTCGGGGGGCATGGCGGATTGCTCGAGGAAATGGAGTCCACTGTCTTCGTACATGAGACGCCTTGCGGCGGCTAAGGCTGATTTGCTGAGTCCGTGTAGGCATGCGATAGCGTAGATGCGCAGGCGGCCCACATAACTGTCACGAAGTGGTCTATGTGGTCGGATCCCGTGGGTGAAGAAGGGCGAATGCGCTAGCAGACGCACGCGACCGTGGCGATCGCGACGGGCGCTTATGATGTTTTGCCATCACGTGTCGACGCGACGCGACGGGCGCAAGGCGCGCCGTGGGACGCGTTCTTTCTTGACCACCTCTTCCAACCCTCACCTCGCCATCTCCGGAGGTTGCTCATGTCTTGCCGCTGTTGACACACTGCGCCCTGCACGCCTGTAACAGCTAGCCCACTCTCACGTCTTGACGACTTCCCCATAACTTGCACCGCCAGGCCAGCCACTTCACCATACTTCCTCGATTCCTTGCTCTCTTCAGATACCCCTCACGCACACCACCCGGCTGGCCAGTTTTCAAGCTCAACTTTGCAACATATCATCAGGGAATACCCTTGGAAGATTCCATGAGGGTCCTTTGTGTTGCGGAGAAACCGTCCATCTCGAAGTCTATCACTCAGATATTGTCGGGTGGCCAGTTCACGACGGTGCGTGTTGACATATAAAGTCGCTTGAAATATATCTCACTCGCCTCTAGAGGAACAGTCGGAACAAATATATCAAGAATTATGACTTCAACTATCCCCAGACGAATTCGTTCTACACCGTAACGTCGGTCACCGGCCATGTTATGGAGCATGACTTTAACATCATGTACTCTAAATGGACCTCATGCGACCCATTCGCTCTCTTCGAAGCCCCGGTCGAGTGCAGGGTCAAGAAGGATGCCGACACTATAGCCGAGAACCTCAAGACCGAAGCAAGACGCGCGCAACTCCTCATGATTTGGACGGACTGCGATCGTGAGGGCGAGAATATTGGCGCGGAAATCATGAAGATCTGCCGGAAAGCGAATGCCAACATCACGGTCAGGCGTGCTAGGTTCAGCGCCATCATTGCCCAGTACGTATGCCCCAGACGTACCTCGCATATAAGCTGAATGTCAACTATACCAGGCAAATTCACCATGCCGCCCAGAACCCGGTGCAACTTGACATGGCTCAAGCCAATGCAGTAGAGACGCGCATTTTGCTGGACCTTAGGATAGGCTCCGCATTTACCCGTCTCCAAACGCTCAATTTGCAAAACCGTCACGAGGCCTTGAAACGAGAGCTGATATCGTACGGTATGCATAAGCCCTACTCTAAATCATCATATTCCGCTTCGAATGTTCACTACTTCAACCCAGGTCCGTGTCAATTCCCCACCCTTGGGTTTGTCGTCGCCCGGTACAACAAACTCAAGAACTTCAAACCTGAGCCGTTCTGGTATATCTATTTGTCGCTAACCCGTCCGTCTGCAACCGATTCGGATGGCGAGGAGACCGTCTTTACGTGGAGGAGAGGGCACATATTCGACGTCAATAATGCGATGGCCCTGTATGATGCGGCACTCGCCCACGCTATGGCTCGAGTTTCGAAAGTGACCGTGAAGGATACCAAGAAGTGGTGAGTTACGCTGTTGCTCCATAGGTCTCAGTGAAGCTCAACTCTGGGATAGGAAGCCGCTCCCGTTGACCACGGTAGACTTGCAGAAGGCGGGTTCGCGCTTGCTGAAGATCTCGCCCAAACGGGTGCTCGACGTAAGTAGCTTAGCCTTTTGCGCACGCCCGGGTGCTCAATACGACGAGGACAGATCGCAGAGAGCTTGTACCAGAGAGGATTTTTGTCTTATCCGCGCACTGAGACTGACGTATATGACCCCCAATTCGACTTCATGACCTTGATAGGAAAGCAAACCGCAGACCCCGCATGGGGTGGATTTGCTGGTGGGTAGGTGACCTTCTCCATTCGTACACTTTACCAGCTCACTCCCGCTATGTTTATCAAGCTTGCAGAATGGAGGCTTCAATGCTCCGAGGAAGGGCAAACACGATGATCACGCGCATCCCCCAATTCATCCCACCGCGCATGCAGGGAATCTCGCTGGGGACGAAAAGAGGGTGTACGAGTACATCACGCGTCGCTTCCTCGCGAGCTGTTCCAAGGATGCGACAGGTTGGTTGACAACAATAGACGTGCAATACGGCGAGGAGGAGTTCTACGCCACCGGTACGCATTCCTCGACCACAGATTGGGACTTGTAGCTGAACAAGTATTATAGGACTCGTTATCCGAGAGCGGAACTACCTGGACGTCTTCCCGTACGACAAATGGGCGGACAAGGAAGTGCCAAACTTCCAAGAGGGGGAGGCCTTCGTTCCGACGGAGTGTAGGCTTGACGAAGGCCAAACGTCCAAACCGACTCTTCTCACAGAAGCAGATCTAGTCAGTCTCATGGACGAGCATGGCATTGGTCAGTCAGAACTGTCGTAACGCTCGGAGCGCGTGGCTGACCACACTACACTAGGAACGGACGCCACGATCGCCCAACACATACAAACGATCATCGACCGCGGGTATGTTATCGAGCGGATGCAAGGCGCTACCAAGTATCTTGTCCCGTCAACACTCGGCATAGGGCTCGTAGAGGGCTACGATGCTATTGGCTTCGACCATAGTCTGAGCAAGCCGGAGCTCCGACGCGAGGTATGTCTGCATCTTCCCTGGATATATGCGTCACATTTTCTATAACTTGGTTTTGGTAGACCGAGATGCGCATGGTTGATATATGCGGAGGCGTCAAGTCGAAGAACGAGGTGCTCGCAGAAAGCATTGAGCGCTACAAGGAGATGTTCATGCGGACCAAGATCGAGTTCGAGAAGCTCGTCGCAGTGAGTATGACCTTCTCATCCACTCTACCCTGGCTGATCTCGCTATTCAGGCTGTCGGACATCGTATTAATGGACAAGGCCCTGTACCAGAGGTGGACCTTGGGGAAGCTCATGAAGATGATGACGAAGACGGCGGTGGGGGCCCTGGGGGCGGGGGCGGTGGCAGAGGAAGGGGCCGAGGCGGGGGCCGCGGTCGTGGTGCAGGAGGTGCAACGCGTGGAACAAGAGGAGCGGGTACCAGAGGCGCGAGCTCGACACGAGCTCGGCGCGGCCGCGGCCGTGGAGGCTCCGCGGCAGCCAACGGGCCACCACCTTCACCACCACCACCCCCACCTCCTCCTCCTCCGCCGGCGCGCAGACAAGCCCCGGCCGCGCTTGCCGATGATGAGGATGAGCACTGTAAGACCATGTCCTCTTCTGGATGCATCGCTGTACTGACAATCGCTTCTTAGACTGGAGCGACGACCCGATCCCACCTCCATCGCCTCCGCCACCAGTTCGTCATCCACCAGCTCGTCCTGCGCCGGCTCGCCCGGCACCAGCACCGGCACCAGCTCGTCCCGTGCCCCCAAGGAGCGGACATTCGCTATCGGCATCTGCGCTGCCACAATGCGACTGCAACATACCCGCTGTAGAACGCACCGTCACGAAAGAATCCGCCAACAAGGGCAAGCGGTTCTGGACATGCGGGCAGAACCAAACATGCCAGTTCTTCCAGTGGTCCGACGGGCCTTCTGCCAGCGGTACCCCAACCGCCGCCGCGTCCTCGTCATCTTCACGCGCCTATCCCTCGAGTACGGCGTACTCATCGGCATCGGCTGTGGTCCCTGCAAAGCGCCCGCATAGTGCTGTGGGGGCCGAGCGACGCTGCGGGTGCGATCTGACCGCTGTCTTGAAGGTGTCGCAGTCGGCGTCCAACGCGAACCGCAAGTACTGGTCGTGCCCCAATGGGTCGCGCCAGGCTAGGTGCGCGTACTTCGAATGGGCAGCGGATGACGAGGATGGCCCCATCGAGCCGCCGAAGAGGACGTTCTCGAGTAATGCTGGGAACGCGCCAAATGGCGGTGGAGGCGGTGGGGCCGGCGGGTCATCTGGTAGTGGGTGTTATAAATGTGGCGAAGAGGGGCATTGGGCAAGCGGTACGTCTGTTTTCGAACGTCGAGCGATATTGAACTGACGCGTGTTTGCGCAATTAGCTTGTACGAGCGCGGGGCAAGCACCAAGAACTTTCGGGAACGGAGGAGGCGGCGGAGGCTCCGGTGGCGGCGCATGTTTCAGCTGCGGCGAAGAAGGGCACTTCAGCAGTGGTGCGTGCCTTCTCTGACCTCTGGTCCATACATTATCCAACCAAGAACAGCCTGTCCGAATGGGCGCCGGGATCAGGGGAAGTCGTCCTCGTCGGGTGCCGGCGGCAATGCATGCTTCAAATGTGGCGAGCCTGGACACTATAGCAATGGTGAGTCGCCTGATATTCTGTTGCCAGTCATGATGTAGCTAACATAGATTGACAGCATGTCCTGGAGGCTCTTCTGCAGGCACTTCGTCTCGACGCGGTTCTGGTTCTTCGAGGGGAGGTAAGCGAGGGCGGGGTCGGGGTCGAGGGAGCAAAACTGGAACCCGGGGACGGAAGAAGTCGAACTTCTCAGCAGCTGACGATATATGGAATTGATCACTACATACCCCCACGCCACTGTAAAACACTACTATTATGATAGATAATCCCTGTAATCATGTATATAGTCTTCATCGCTCGGGGACTTGTACTCAGACGCCAAACGCTACGGCTGTGTTCGGGGTCCACTTGTGTATCGTGACCCCGGAACCGCTCGCGCTTTCTTCGCGTTGAAGTCGCTGCTGTCCTCGCCTTCGCCCTCGTCGTTCGCGCTACCTGTTCTTGCCCACCTGCCCTCCAAGGACTCGTCGACGACCCGATCAACCTCCATCTGTTTACTTTGCTGTCTGACGGCACCCCTCGCCGGCATGCATCTGTACAATCTCACACTCCAACCCCCGACCGCCATTACGCATGCCGTCGCGGGCAACTTCTCGGGCTCGCGAGCGCAAGAAATCATCGTCTCGCGCGGCACGCGTCTCGAGCTGCTGAGGCCGGACGCGCAAAGCGGGAAGGTCCTGACGGTGATCGCGACGGAAGTCTTCGGCTCCATCCGCTCGCTCGCCGCGTTCAGGCTCACCGGTGGTACCAAGGGTGCGCCCTTGTACGTGTCCAATCCTTTTCGCCGTATTCACTTCTCTTCTGTTTCTTAGATTATGTCATCGTAGGGTCCGACTCGGGGCGCATCGTCATTCTGGACTATGACCCTAGGACAAGCACCTTCGTCAAGATTCACCAGGAGACATACGGCAAGTCTGGCGCGCGTCGAATAGTTCCGGGGCAATATCTCGCGACCGACCCCAAGGGGCGCAGCGTCATGATCGGCTCCGTGGAGAAGGCGAAGCTGGTGTACATCTTGAACAGAGACGCGGCTGCGAACTTGACCATCTCGTCGCCCCTGGAGGCGCACAAAAACAACGCGATCATCCACCACATCGTCGGGTTGGACGTGGGCTTCGAGAACCCAACGTTTGCCGCGCTAGAGGTCGACTACTCTGAGTCGGACCAAGACCCCACAGGCGAAGCGTTCAACAACGCGGAAAAGGTGCGTTTCTCCGAGATGCATTCTGAGACAGACCGCTGAGAACTCGAAGCGCAGATGTTGACATACTACGAGCTCGACCTCGGTCTCAATCATGTTGTACGAAAGTGGAGCGAGCCCACAGACCCTCGCGCGAACCTCTTGGTGCAGGTACCCGGAGGGCAGCTAGCTGCGTCTGAACGATACGATGGTCCGTCCGGCGTGCTGGTGTGCTGTGAAGACCACATCATCTATCGGCATATGGACTCGCCTCAGCACCGCGTCCCAATTCCTCGCAGGAAGCACCCGTTGGAAGACACTGAGCGTGGTCTCATTATCACTGCAGCTGTGATGCACAAGATGAAGGTGAGTTTCGTCGCTGAATAACACCTAGGGCGCGCCTTGACATCCCCTCGAATTCAGGGGGCCTTCTTCTTCCTTCTCCAGAGCGAGGAAGGGGACTTGTACAAGGTCACCATCGAGCACGAAGAGCAGGATGTAAAGGCCGTCAAAATCAAGTACTTTGACACAGTTCCCGTTGCGTCCAGTCTTTGCATTCTGAAGTCTGGCTTTTTGTTCGTAGCGTCAGAGTTCGGCAACCAGTAAGTGTCACTCCCAGCGTCTTCGAGGAACGTCGCTGAAATCTATATCACAGCTACTTCTACCAGTTCCAAAAACTCGGCGACGACGACAACGAGCCAGAATGGAGTTCGGCAGACTACCCTTCGTACGGCATGGCTGATCCTTCGACGCCCCTTCCTCGCGGCTACTTCAGGCCTCGAGCTCTGGACAACTTGACCTTGGTCGATGAGCTGGAATCGTTGTGTCCCATCATCGACTCCAAGGTTATGAACTTGTTGCCGAACTCCGACACCCCTCAGATCTTCACTGCGTGCGGTCGTGGTGCTCGTAGCACGTTCAGGACTTTGCGACACGGTCTAGAGGTTGAAGAAGTTGTCAGCTCGGATCTCCCTGGTATCCCCAACGCGGTATGGACCACGAAGCTGAAGGAGGACGGTCAGTGCCACCACGGTTAGCTCGGGAGTGTTTGCTGATATGGCTCCCACAGACCTCTATGATTCGTACATCATCCTATCCTTCGTCAACGGAACACTGGTGCTCTCCATCGGCGAGACTATCGAAGAAGTTCAAGACACGGGCTTCCTCTCCTCAGCACCTACGCTTGCGGTACAACAGATCGGTGCGGATGCGCTGTTGCAGGTGTACCCGCATGGCATCCGTCATGTCCTCGCCGATCGCCGCGTCAACGAGTGGAAGGTACCCTCAGGCAAGACCATCGTGTGCGCCACGACCAACAAGCGGCAAGTCGTCGTCGCACTTAGTTCCGCTGAACTCGTGTACTTCGAACTCGACCTTGACGGCCAGTTGAACGAATACCAGGACCGGAAGGCGATGGGTAGCACCGTTCTCGCCCTCAGTGTTGCGGAAGTCCCGGAGGGACGCCAGCGCACGCCATACCTGGTCCGTCGTTTGTTCATGCTCATATGTCTGCTAGCTCATATCGAGATAGGCCGTCGGATGCGAGGACCAGACTGTCCGAATCGTCTCGCTCGATCCGGAGAGCACACTCGAAACCATCAGTCTCCAGGCTCTCACTGCTCCCCCTTCCGCTATCTGCATAGCCGACATGCTTGATGCTAGTATCAACAAGTCTCAGCCGACAACCTTCGTCAACATCGGTCTCCAGAATGGTGTTCTACTGCGTACAGTTCTGGACCCTGTCAACGGTCAGCTAACGGACACTCGTACTCGGTTCTTGGGCACTCGGCCAATCCGCTTGCTCCGGGTCAACATTCAACAGAATCCTGCTATCCTCGCTCTGTCGTCTCGGCCATGGCTCAACTACACCTACCAGAACTTCATGCACTTCACCCCGCTGATCTTCGAGAACTTGGACTACGCGTGGAGCTTCTCCGCCGAGCTCTGTACCGAAGGCCTGATCGGTATCTCTGGAAGTCTCTTGAGGTGAGTACGCCGTCCGTTGCAACACTAGATGGGTGGTCACAGAGATGACATACTGTACCCAATAATGCGCCCACGGCGCGTATGTTGACACAACCTTTCATATACCAATTGTTCCTTCTGAGTGCTACCCATCAACCGTCTCGTTAGGCATGAGTGTCGCGCTGACACGTTACATATAGAATTTTCCAGATTCCAAAGCTCGGTACGAAGCTCAAGCAGGACTCACTACCGCTCAGCTACACTCCCCGCAAATTCATGCCGCATCCCACAAATGGTCTTCTCTACCTCATTGAGGGTGACCACCGCGTGATGAGCGAGGAGGCGGCGTCAAAGAAGCTACAAGAAATGGTGAGTGCAAGTGTTCCGACCACGGCACTATACGCTAATATTGATTAACAGCGAGCACGGGGTGAGCGTATTGATGAGGAAGTGTTGCTTCTGCCTCCTGAGCAATTCGGCCGGCCGAAGGCGCCTGCTGGCACATGGGCCTCCTGCATACGAATCATCAATCCGTTGGAGGTCCGTTTGTTACACAGTTTTCTCGATATGCTACTCACATCCTCTTAGTCAAGTACTGTCAAGGTCATCCACTTGGACAACAACGAGGCCGCGTTCTCGATGGCTATTGTTCCGTTTGCAGCTCGCGGCAATGAGCTGCATCTCGTCGTCGGCACGGCCCAAGACACGTTCCTCTCGCCTCGATCATGTACAAGCGGTTTCCTGAGAACATATCGCTTCATCGACGACGGGCGAGACCTGGAATTCCTTCACAAGGTGTGTGTGCCTATCAACACATATTGTGATCCTCTTTTAACGCGTTTGTCTTAAGACTGAGACTAGCGACGTCCCACTTGCAGTGATGGCATTCCAGGGTAAGCTCATAGCAGGTGTCGGGAAGTCATTACGGCTATATGATGTGGGCAAGAAGAAGCTGTTGCGCAAAGTGGAAAACAAGGTACGTTGTTGCCTCACAAGTCTTAACCCGACTCTTATATCTCGCTCTAGGGATTCCCGGCCGCCATTGTCACCCTGAACACCCAAGGCTCTCGCATAATCGTCGGCGACATGCAAGAATCTGTCTTCTATGCCGTCTACAAAGCTCCTGAAAACCGCTTGCTCGTCTTCGCTGACGATGCCCAGCCGCGATGGGTCACCGCAACAACAATGTTGGACTACAACACCGTGGTGGCGGGCGACCGCTTCGGCAATGTCTTCGTGAACCGGCTGGACTCCAAGATCTCAGACCAGATCGACGACGATCCTACCGGTGCTGGTATCCTGCACGAAAAGGGTGTCTTGTTCGGGGCTCCCCACAAGAGCGTTATGCTTTCCCACTTCCACGTCGGCGACATCGTGACATCGTTACACAAGGTTGCGCTCGTGGCCGGAGGACGTGAAGTCCTTTTGTACACCTGCTTACACGGGACGATCGGAATCCTGGTGCCATTCGTGTCCAAGGAAGACGTCGACCTGCTCACGACGTTGGAGCAACACATGCGCACAGAGCAGCTCAGTCTCGTCGGCCGGGACCATCTCACATGGCGAGGATACTACGTGCCTGTCAAGTCCGTAGTCGATGGCGACCTCTGCGAGTCGTTCGCGAAGCTACCGGCCAACAAGCAGAGCACGATTGCAGGCGAGCTGGACCGGACTGTCGGAGAGGTGCTGAAGAAGCTCGAGCAGCTGCGCGTCACCGCGAGCGGGTTCTGATCGGTCGTCGGTCGTCTTTGTAATGTGTTGTGTTTTATCTTGTACGTGTAATATACTCTCTTTCCTGCTAGCCCGACCCTTCAGGCAGGCGTGAAAGCGCCAAACAAACGCGCACATGTATTCGATCTGCCGACTCGGCCAAGCTTGGGATGGTTTATTCAGCACGGGTGGCTGAGATAAAATAAGAGCTCGGTCAGTTGCAGGTTCGTGTTCTGTCTATATACATCAGAACCCTACTTATATATTCAGAAGGACAGGAAAGCGGATATTATATATGAACATCTGTAACCCTCGGCTCCAAGTCCGCCGCGTCCTTCACCGCAACATCTGCAGTCTCGCCGCTAGTCCTCCCTATGCTGCTCCTTTCCGGGACGCGTAATGCTTCTTCACCTGTTGCGAGTTCATTCCTATACCCAACATCTGCTTCTCCTCTGAGGTCAGCATCTTGTCGGTCGAAGACCCCTGTCGCTTCTTCAACACCATAATCACTTTGCACGACTTTGGGCTGAGGAATGTCCACAGCATACAAGCGAGCGGCGCGCGGGCTCCTGTGTCTTCCGATTCTTCATCCGTCTGGAAATTGAACTCCAGCGACAGCGATGTGCAGGCCCCTCCGCCAAAATGCCCTGGATGGTCCCACTTGATGGTCCACGTCGTCTTATACTCCGCCGGGGAGTCACTAGCCCCGACTGTCCTCTCTTCAACGCACCCCGCAAGTCGGCAGTGCTCGATAGTACATGTCTCAAGACCCGATATCGAGGTGCCACCCGACCGCCGGACTTCTTTCCGCACCTGCCACCCCAACCAGACCCTGAGGTCTCTTTTAATAGGTTCCACGGTGTGAGGCGTCCTCATGCACAACGGTCTGGGCAGGACGATAGTGGACTCTTCCCGCCGCACCCCCACCGCCCTGGCAGGGACCTGACGAGTACTGGTCTCCTGTGGCTTGGTCGGGTTGCTGACGTCCAGTGCGATGGCCTCTCCTCCTGTGGCGCCGGCGACGACTTGCTCGAACATCTTGCTCTGGTTCTGGTCCATCTCCGCTCGCTTCCCCAGTACAAGCCCCGACACGGCTCCCGTTGGCGGTATCGAGGCGGCTCGTTGTTTAGCACGCTGAATCAATTCGGCTGGATATTTGTGTGTACCGAACGCCTTGTACACCGGTCGCTCGGATTTCACCTCAATTGGTCCCGCAGAGTTTATCTCGCCAACAAACGCACGCGTCTGCGACTTGCCAGGGGAAGGGTCGAGTGCACGGGTTGAAGCGATGGAAGGGGAGGGTGGGGCAACCGGGACAACAGGAATCACGGAAGTTGCAACAGGCGGGACGCCTTCCGGGAGAAACCCAGAGGGCAACATCGTCAAGGATACCTGCGGCCCAACCAGGAGCCAGTACAGCTGGGGATAGGTACGATAAAGCTCTCCGCGCTGGGCGGTCGACAGCTTGTTCAAGCTGGAGACGCACGGATCGCCGCACCAGGAGAGGGACACGGAGACCAGGTCGTATACTCCGAGTCTGGACTGACTTGGATAACGGGGTTTGGGGAGAACGTCATGCGGATGTCGCGTATTCTGCGTAGCGGAACCCGGGAAAGGTTCCAGAGAGCGGTGCGTGAGTTTCTCGATTCGTGGTGGGAGTGCGGAAGAACTTACCACGCCCCATATTACTTTGTCTCCGTCTAGGATCTTAGGAACATTCTCGCTATCGCACATATTCCTGGTCAACGGTCCAGGCATGCCTGTCTTCCGGGGCGCGTCGATGTAGGGTGAGAGGTAGGGTGAGAGCATGATAGTAGTGGGAAATTGTCTCATTCCACTCGAGTACGTCGCGTATAAATCCTACCAGAGCCACTCTGCGCCTTCTTGTGTTCTTGGTATGCTGACGCACTTTTACTCCTAGGTCCTCTACAGGGCACGAAGTGTGAAGGAACTGGTACTTTGAAGCGTCGCAAACAGCTGGATATCCTTTGTGATTAGAGCCGCATTCACCATCGAAAGGGGTGTAGCCTACGGAAGTCCTCGCGCAGCCGTCTTGCTCAATTCGTTGTTCTCATTATCTCTACTTACATCGTGGATTGACCACTTTTAGGCTTCAACGGCGTTGCTGCTCCGCTGAGGATCGTGGCACCTACGACTCGGACGCCGTCAACCACCCATCGGAGTCGGACGTGCCAGAAGAACTCCCCCGGCGCACACCCACCCCAGCCCCGGCGCGCTCCCGCTCCGCTCCCTCCCAGTACCGCCTCCCCGCTTCCCAATTCGCCACTAGCTCCCCATACCCCAGTCCAATCCCGAGCCTCCTCCGCTCCTCCACGCCCAGCCCACGCCCCACCCCGTTCTCTTTCTCCTCCTCCCGCCACCGCTTGAACACCGTCAGCATCACGAGCTCCCCACCGGGCACCGTCCACTCGAGGGCGACGAACGGACGGCGCGCGGCGTCGGGCTCGCAGCTGAAGCGGAGCACCGCGCGCGCAGACCCGAAGGGGCTCGCCGAGGCGTGCGGCTCGGACTCCTCCCAGTCCCAGCTTGGGATGGCAAACCCGGTGTCGGTGCGCACGAGGGCGCCCATGGCGTCCTTTTCGACGAGCGTGGGCGCGCCCGTGCACGTGCGACGCGGCGGGCGCGGGACGCACCACCGGATATCAACACTTACTGGCATCCGCGTCGTTTCGCTGAAGGCGGAGGGCGTATGAGGGGGAGAAGGTGAGTCGCGCATCTCTGCGTCTAGGATCGCGAACCTGGGGCGGTCGTCCCCGGGGAATAGCGGGGCGTGGGCCAGTGTGAGCGTGACGGCCTTGCTCATGGCGAGCTCGTACAGAGCGGGGTGGGCACGTCGGAAGGTCCAGCGCGCGTCGGCGTCGAGGGTGTGTACCCCAGGGACGGCTGGGGCGCCGTGCCAGGAGAAGGAGGTCGAGACTGCGTCGTATACCCCAGCGTGGGCGCTTGGGCTCACCTCCTCCGATGGCTGGGTCGCCTGTACGGGAACAAGGACAAGTCAGCTCGACCGGCACGGGCAACGAAGAGGGGAACGTACGACTCCCCAGACGACGTCGTGGTCGCTCGAGAGGTATTTGGGGACGTCGAGTGCGATGCGCGAGCGCTGCAGCATCGCTGCGATGTCCGCTTCGGCCTGTTCGATAACTTCTTCTGGGAAAAGAAACATGTTAGAGGTGATATGTCGCGTAAAGTGGACGAGGGCGCTGGGGCGCGGGCGGAGCGCTACATATACGCGCGGGGACAATGGACATCGCGAACATTGTACGGCCGCAGTCTCTGGCTAGGGCAAGGGGGTATGGGCCGAAACACAACATAGCCACCCGGTACGCAAACCTCGTCGAACACCATCCGAGCTGAAAGGTCGACATACAAGGTCTATCTATATGTACAAATTCCAACGATGAATCCGCGATGCCGTTCAGTCAAAAGAAAGGTCCGCATCGTTCAGCTGGGACCCAAACCGCGCCCGCTCAGCGTTTGATGGCCCCTCGCGCGCATCCATATACGCACGGAGAAACAGACCATCTGCATGCACAGTGAAGCCAAAGTCCAACGAGAGATGCATTATACAACCTAAAGGATACAGAAGACGAAGCAAAATACAAACCAGCCTACACCTCGCCACCAAACTCCCCCACAACCCCCTCCCCGCCCCATCAACAACAATCCCACACCCACCCCTCCTGCACCTCCCCCATCCTCAACCTTGCCCTCTCCCCCTCCGACAAGCCCTCCCTCGCAAACCGGTCCGGCACCCTTTTCGCCACGACCGTAATATACCCTTCCCCTCCCTGGTCGCTCGCGGGGCGCAGGTCGAGGACGGCGAAAGGGAAGCCGCGGTCGTCGCGCACGCGCGCGAAGGAGAGCGCGTGGCCGAAGGGCGCGGTGAGGTCCATGCCCTCGTGCCGGAAGCCGAGGCGCGGGAAGGACGGGTCCCAGTCGAGCTGCCAGAAGCGCGGCGGGCCGTCTGGGTCGTGAGCGGAGGAGGAGTCGGCGTTTCGGGATGAGGAGGTAGAGGGTGTGTTCGGGCGGGAGCGGCGCGAGGATGAGCGCGAGAGGGATGGGGAGGTGGGGGACGGGGAGAGCAAGGACGAGCCCGGGCTGGAAACGGAGGGGTTTTGGGGTGGGGAGGCGGAGGCGGGCGTGGGGCGCAGGGAGGGCTTGAGGTGGGACGCGGTGTGGTCCGCGCCGAGGAAGGAGTCGCAGAAGCGGAGGACGACGCTCGAAGTGGCCGCGTGCTCCCTCGGCCACGCCTGTGCGCGCTTCGGTCGCGTCAGCTCGAGGAGGCCGTCCTCTGGGTCGTTGTTCTTGAAGACCTCGCGGCGCGGGTAGCTGTTGGACTCGGAGTCCCACACGATGCGGTAGGTGCCGAGGAAGGGCTCGAGGGAGCTGCTAGGACGCCGGGGGCTCTGTAGGACGCCGGGGTACCGGGGTGAGCGCGGGGTCGACGATCGGGCTGGATGAGAGGCTCACCATGGCTGCGAGGACGTTTTCGCGTCTGATGGCGCTAAACTTCCGCGGGCGGCGGATGCCTTTGAGGAGCGGACTGGGACGCGAGTCTGCGGGAGCAGGAGTGGGGCGCATCGCAGCGATTTATGTGGTGTGCTGGGGGCTGCAGCTGCAGGATGGACGAGCAAAGCGCGCTTTGTGGACGCGCGCAGACAAAGCTTTAAGAGCGGGCGCGCAGGCTGAGGCTGGCGGAGATCTGGATGGATGGCTGGAGGGCATCGCGAAAGGGACGGGCTCGGAAGAGGACGTGTTCAGTAAGCTCAGGCGCACAAGATGTGGGGGTGCGCGGTCTCAGCCCTGCGGGGAGGGACAAAGAGCGGGGAGGGCCAAGGGAGGGCTGTATCACCGCCGCTGCCGCATGCACGCACAACGCGCGGGATCGGCCCCGGGTTGACCAGATCTGAGCCACTCCGCACTCCTCTCCAACGAACCCGTCCACAGATCTTCGTAGCGAGTATTGGATGAGATTCAAGCTTGTAGCGAGTATTGGATGAGATTCAAGCTTGTAGCTGGGGGGGCCTCGACGCGTAACGCGTGTCACATGACCGCGTCATTCGACCTTGGTGCAAACGACGCGCAGGCTGGTTGCGTGTCTCCCTCTAGACGATGCGTAGCTAGTCTTGCCTGGTATCGATGGAAGACCTGCTGAGGGTGCCCATGTCAGTGGCCGCATATAGGCATGTGCGCACCATACTGAGACAGGACCCTGCTCAGTCGATCGATGCCGCCCTGTCGATGCTCCCGCGAAGGGACAGGCCTACGCGTGAACGACGTCAGTTTCTTCCCCGTCACACCGCGCGACGTTTATAATGGTTATATGCTGTCCATCGTCGACGTCCCTCCTTTCCCCGCTCGCCGACCTCGCCTGCCGCCCACTCATTCCCCCACCAAGATGTCTGCCTTCCTCTCTCGCACCTGCGCTCGCCACGCGAACCGAGCCATTCAGCGTTCTGCGATCATCCACGCGACTCGCTCATTGATGACCATCAAGGACCACAAAGTACGTCTATGCAGCGCCGTCCATGCCAAACAGCACCCTCAATAGAACCAGTACTCGGCCCACGCCACCGCGCGCGGACAAGGCCGAAATGGCCAAGTCAAATCCGACGACGACTGCGGCCTCGAACTGCGCCTCGCCATGCCCAAGTCGCTCGGCGGCAAGGGCGACGGGCAGAACCCTGAACAGCTCCTCGCCATGGGCTACGCAGGTGCTCATCATCCCTCGCCTTCACCTATCATCCCCGAATGAACATTGGGTACGCACCACACAGCTTGCATGCTCAGCGCCCTGCAGATGGTCGCCGGCCAGACCGGCAAGACAGATGCGGCGCGCAACGCCGCGGTCCATGCCCAGGTCCATCTTGGCCAGCCGGACGGCATGGAAGGTTTCGGGCTGCAGGTAGACCTGCAGGTCGAGGGCATAGACGACATGGAGCTCATTCAGGCGGGCCACAAGGTAAGCGCACTTCCAATAAGCTCCCGGACCATGGCCACACCCGCACCCTCTCGGAGTGTTTCGGACAGCCTCCTATGGAGTTTCCCGAGAGCTCACTCCATGATAGGCCTGCCCATACAGTCGCGCGTTCGCCCATGGCGCTGTGGTGAACGTCACCAAGGCACAGTAGTTGGACGCGTCGCGGATGATGTAGACCCCAGAAGTGCCCCATAGGTGACGGCAAGCTCAGTAATCCATGTGTTGATGAGAGTGTGAGAGGTGCCGGCGACGCGGCATGTCCCAACGTTAGCCCGACCGGCGCGCCTAGGGAAACGGTGTCCAAACGATGGTGGTTGCAGGTTGTTGAGTTCGGGGTGGTGGTCGGCCCGGGAGCGACGTCGGAGTGGACCGACGTAATGTTTTGATGCCTATGACATAGGCGCCGCGGCACCTTCCTCCGTTTGCCTCTATGACACCCTGACTGCGCAAATGTTTGGCACGACGTTGGAGCTTCTGCTGGAGTCGGTGTTGCCCAGCAATGGCATTCCCCGCTGACGCTAGGCACGGTATATAGGACCGGGGAAAGTTCGCTGACGATGCTCACACAACACGATTCCCCCCAGCGCTGTCCTTGCTCTGTTCCATTCCAACTCAACCTCAACCCTGCTACCCTGGTCCCTCGCTCTCCGTCTCGGTATCGCCCCTCTTTACGACTTCGCCGACTTAGTTTACCTCGACCGCACCTTATCGAGCTCTCCATTCTAATCCCCACGTCACCCCATCGTAATCACCGCACCCCCGCCTGCCCACCATGCACCCCACCCAGGCCGTGTTCCGCCCCCTCTCCCACCGCGTCCTCACCGGCGCCGGCGTCCGCTATGCTCGGAGCCTCCAGCCCGGCGCCGTGCACAAGCGAAGCATCCTCACACTCAAGGACCACGTGGTAAGCTCATATATTCCTCGACTCCGTACTCGTGACGTCATAGCCTAACCGTCCCCGATCAGTACTTCTCGAAGGCCACCGCAGAGGGCCCCGGCCGCAACGGAACCGTGAAGTCCAATGGCGACGCGCCGCTCGAGCTCAGGATGGCCATGCCCAAGGTCACCGGCGGCAAGGGCGACGGCCAGAACCCCGAGCAGCTGTTTGCTATGGGCTACTCTTGTGAGCATTCTAGATGGGTCCTCGCGGCCTGTGATGCAGCTGCTTACCTGTATGCATCTTCCCAGCGTGCTTCCTTGGGGCGTTGCAGCTTGCGGCTGCGCGCGCGAACAAGATGGAGATCGCGGAGAACGCGAAGGTCACGGCGAACGTGTTCCTCGGGCATCCGTCCGAGCCCGACATCGACGGCTTCGGCCTGCGGGTCGAGATCAATGTTGAGGGCTGTAATGACGATGCTGTCATTGCCGCGGCGCACGATGTGTGTTTTTGCTTTCTTGATGCTATTGTGGCACGATGTTAATGGGTTATCTTGCAGTTCTGCCCGTACAGCCGCGCGCTGAGACACGGCGCGGAGGTCACCGTCGCGAAGGTCTAAACGCCTCGCGCACCGACCCGCGTCTGTTGACGTCAACCCCACGTCGCGTCGTGTGTACGATATCGCCGACGTCGCTTCCTCCGATGTCGCTCCCTCAGCGCTCGCTCCGTCGTTTGCACGGACTTGTACCACCACCACCCCGGACTCGTCGCGCCTAGTGATGGCCGGCTTGCTACCTGTTACGACTCTTAATGCCCGTTAACGAGAAGCGTTGTATATTATGATGCCGAAGGACTCTGTATACTGTACTTACGAAACACAAACCCAAGATGTATTGTAGAATTTCTTATATTCATACACGGGACTTTGGTCGCTGTATTGCAATATTGCTTTTCATTGCATTGTTCGTTGAGGGCTTGAACGAAGTGATTTTCGAGGCGAGGTCGTGGTTCAGTGAGCTGAGGACGGTGTCATAGATGACGCTCGGCCTGGCCAGGGAGCTAGGCAGGAGCACATCGTGGAGAGACATGGAGTCGGAGGCGCAGCGGCGTTGGCGCGCTCGACAACGTGTGCCAGTACTTGCCACCGCCACACTGCGGCGTGGTCGTGAGATAGGCTCGCTTTGAACCAGCCTCATGACCACGCTCGGGGTGATAAACAGCAGTCGTTCCTAGGCCTGGTCGTCCGAGAGAACCTGTGATGCTGGTATAAAGGTGAGGCTTTGAACAGCGAGCAGCTCGTACCGCCGGTCCACATTCTCGGCGGCAGCGCAAATTCGCTGATCAACATCCTAGATGGCAGCAACATGACACCGTGCGCAGACTGGCGTGGGATACTCCGCAAGTGGTTCGAGCGGAAACCTGGTACCAGGTCCACCTTGACTATGTGCTGCCCCTCCCACTCGGACATCGAGGAGAACGGAGCCAGGCTGTCAACCTCACCACAGCGAGCGGTACCGGTGTACTGACTCGCGCATACTAGTAGGGCTTGGGTGGCTCGGAGCACCGTTGGGAAAACGTCAACACCAGGACAAGCCATGTAAGTGAATATATCAAGTGGCAGTAGGTGTCAACTCACGCTCACCGCACTGTATCAGGAACGATGCTCTGTCGGAATGATATGCACATACACTGCGGTCTGGTGCAGGAGGCCCTGGCTATCAAACTGTTGCGCTGTGACGGTGAGCGTCAGCGCCATCTCAAGATCTATCCAAACGCAGCCAGTTGCAAGGGATCAGTTCGAATCAGTCCGTCGAACCGCCTCACGGAGTCACGCTTACAGGCTGCCTTGAAGCGATTCCTCGCGTTCCCGTCGACCAAACACCCTCTCCTGCCCTCATGGACACCCTCCCGCCCGAAACGCTCCAGCGGATATTCGAGCTCGCATGCACCGACGGCGGACACACCGGCAACGCCCTCTCCCGCGTGTCCAAGGCCGTCCGCGAGCTCGCGCGCACGGCGCGCTTCCACTCCGTCGCCCTCGCCGCGAGCCCGCGCCGCCTCCACGCGTTCGTCCGTCTATACACGCGCGAGTGCGAGGGCGAGGGCGACCCCGCGCGCGGGTACTACAAGCCCCGCATCCAGCACCTCCATGTGGCATTTCCTCGCATATCGCGGCTGGACGACGATACCGTCCCGGCTGGGATGTATGGGATGCGCCGGGCGCGTTCGGTCTCCCCGCCGCCACGGCGCTCGCCTTCGACCGCGCCCTCTCCCGTAGACCCGGATGGCTCATCGGACCCGACAGCCTCCCCGGAGTACCTGCGTGCGGCGCAGACGCTGTTCCGGCTGGCCGCCCCCGACCTGGCGACCCTCGTCGTGCAATGCGGCTTTACCGCCGGGGGCGCGCTGCATCTCCCCGTCATAGCCTATCCCTTTCCGCACTTACGAGAGGCGGCGTTCGTCGGCGTGGCAGACCCCCGCACCCTCTTCGCATCCGACCTATTAGACTCCCCGGACCGGACGCAGGCCCCGCCCCTCTTCCCGGCAATGACGCATTTGTACGTCGTGCCGCCCTGGGGTCGCGGGCTCGAGCTCGCGCTGTGGGCGGCACACGCCCCGCAGGTCGCGCACCTGGGCGTGTCGGGCGCGGACGACTTCGTCGACGAGATCGCGCGCGCCGTGGGGGTGCGCGTCAAGCTCGGGTTGTACGACTACGACTACGACTCGGAGCTGGACTCTCCGTCCCCGGTCGACCCGGCGGCCCCGGTGGTGCCGACGTATCCCAGCGTGCGACATCTCCTGCTGCAGATAGGATGCGGGCCGATAAATGCCCCGTGCGGGAACGCGTGGGATGGTTACGAGCACGGACAACGCAGGCTGCGGGAGGTGGTGCGCGGCTGCGAGGCCACGGGCGTCGAGGTTGTCGAGGTGGCGGCACCGGCGGTGGAGGCGTTTGGCTTTTACTACGAGCGGGCGCGCCAGGGGTGGTTGGAGAGGATTGAGGAGGATGGCGACGGGGCGGGCTGCTGGGCGGATATGGTCGTCTCCCTCGATCTGGTGGTGGAGGAGCCCCCTGTCTTCTCTTTCGACTAGCTTCGTGATATAGTAAAATCACTCACCAGATTCCGGATCATGGGCGGCCGAACACCTCGATACCCCGTACTATGTGTGTATAAGTACACGACTGCGTTCGAAATCATAGCCGCGACAGAGCCTTGTGCCTGCGAACATGCCCGAGCATCCGGGCGATGCGTACGTGGGCGTCACCTTTCCAAACCAGTCTGAAAATTCGTCTGGGACCACCGCCGATACATCCCGCTGCCACATGGCAGTACATAGCCTGACTTTCGGCGCTGGACATCAGTCCGATGTTAATTCAGGACGGCGGTGTAGTCTCGATGTGTGGTCGGCCTGAGGCGATCGCGACTGGGCGCGACTGAGTCGCTACAGTATTCGGGAGAGATGTGCGAGAGGTCGTGGCGGAAATCGCCCGAGTTGCCAAGATCTAGAGGTGTGCCACGGCGACGACCGTTCCATTATCATAGTCACTCGGCGGAACCGGCGGGCCGGAAGATTCATGCCACATTCGTGAACACGACGCGAGAGGCGAAACGCTTCTCTCTTGAGTCTCTTCGTCCACATCCATCCTCGAAATATTTCCTTGACACTGGCAGCTGGTTAGCATATTGTGGACTCGCTCCGAAAACACTACTAGTGAGTGATGGTTTGTCTGGAAACACATTGATATCAGAGTTCCGCGTTCAATTCTCTTCTATGGTATGTTCACAGATTGGGCCACCTGGTCTGCTGACTGCGATTCCAGGGAAGTTCTCGACCACTGAATGATGGATATGGGAGAATGTGAGCGCCGAGCAAACATGTCGAAGCGCTGATTTCGCTGATTTCCCAATTGAACTGTGCGCTTATCGCAACCATATGACAACCATGAAACAAAGCTTGTGGCTCGAGCTGCCGGTGCGACTCCCACAGCTTGGAGAACTTGCAGTACGCCGCTCCCTTTTCCCTCACGCCTCATGGATACTCTCCCGCTGGAAACTCTGCAACAAATATTCAAGCTCGCATGCACTGATGGAGGATATACAGGCCATACTCTCTCTCTCGTATCGAAGGGCATCCGCGCAGCAGCACGTGCGGCCCGCTTCCACTCCATCTCCCTTATCGCGAGCCCGAGACATCTCCAGCTATTCGTCGCACTTTACGAGCGCGAGTGCGACCCTGCGCTCGGGGATAAGCCTCGTATCCAGCATCTCCATGTGGCGTTTCCCGTCACAGAGCACGAACAGCTAGAGGCCACCAGTAGAAATGGCACAGCGGTGTCCTACGCAAGCATCTCGATCGCCAACCACCCAGGTCCGACGACCTACGAGGACTACCTCAGCGAGGCACAGACATTGTTCCGGTTGATCACGCCCGACTTGGTGACTCTCGTCGTGCAGTGCGGGTTTTCCGGTGCAGGCGATCTAGACCTCCCTATCATCGAACATCCTTTCCCTCACTTGCTAGAGGTCACGTTCGTTGGGGTGGCACAACCCCTCACGCTCGTATCACGTACAGACGGGACGACTGCCGCACCGCTATTTCCTGCGGTGACGCATCTGTACATCGCCCCCCCATTCTTGTGTTCGACCTGGCACTCAGGACTCTCCCTCCCGTTCTGGTTCACCCATGCCCCCTTTGTCACGCACCTGGGCGTATCGTGCGCAGACGACCATGCCGCCGCTATCGCCAGTGCGATCGGAGTGCCGGTCGAGCCTGAGCCGAACCCTTATGGCATGTGGCCTTTCAATGACGACTCTTTGGATCCTGGCGCACCGTCAACCCCGACCACAGTGCCTGGCGTGCCAGCGTATCCGACCGTGCGCCACCTTCTACTGCAGCCAGGCCCGGGACCCGCATGTCACATGTGCTGCTGTGGGGATGCTGCGGCGGCTTATGACTCTAGGATGCAAGTTCTGAGGGAGATTGAGCGTGGGTGTGAGGTGGCTGGTGTCATGGTCGTTGAGGCAAAAGCACCTGAACATGGGCTGTTCCTCCGCTACTACGAGCCGGCTCGCCGTCGATGGCTGGAGAGAATGAACGACGGCAGGGATGAAGCGGGCGACTGGAGCGGGTAGGCGAGGTCAGTATCGAGGCACGGCTCTCGCGAGCGGGACCCAGAGCAGACTCCATCACCATCGTCCTCGAGCTCAGCGGTATCTTGACGCCCCTTCGCCTACCCAGCCCCCTCCCATATGATACGTGTAATTCTCATGAAAGTGCATAGGACCATCGCATTGCTTTCGAGTTTTGTTCTACGCCGTCATACTCAACATAACACTACTATCTGGAATCCTGATACTATTGTTCCAGTATAGACATATGTCTGTTCTTGGCTTGTGTGTACTCGTACCCTGATGTACATACGTTAAATTTGAAGGAAGATGCGTACAAATGATACTATTTCACTGACGGGCCGGCTACCCGATGCGTACGCGTGCTGATGTGGTTACTAGAGCAGAATATTCTTCTCTCTTCATCCCTCCATCATCTATACAGGTCTTTCGCAAAAATGGCTGGCATTTGCATGCTCACTCTTAAAGCACTGTGAGGTATGCGTCTAGAATTATTCTCTGGGGCTATGCCAGAAGCCTGGCGAATTACGGATCTGCCAGCTGACTGTGATACAGGGATTCCCGAGGTACTACAGCACTGTCCAGTTGGCCATGTGAGAACTATCAGTTCGCACACCCTGAGGAGCTGTGCGCTTATTCTAAACCATAAAGCATCGCTCACGACTCGACTCGTTGCGACTCCGAGTCCTACAATATTACCACTTGCAGTACGTCGCCCCTCCTCCCTCGCGCCCATGGACACTCTCCCGCTGGAAACCCTGGAGCAGATATTCGAGCTCGCATGCACTGATGGAGGATATACCGGCCATTCTCTCTCGCTCGTGTCGAAGGGCATCCGCGCGGCAGCGCGCACGAGCCGCTTTCACTCCGTCTCCCTCATCGCAAGCCCCCACCGCCTCCAGCTGTTCGTCGCCTTGTACAAGCGCGAGTGCGACCCCGCGCATGGAGACAAGCCTCGCATTCAGCACCTCTATGTGGCGTTTCCTGTCACAGACTTGGAGTTCGAGGCGCGCAATACTGATGGTGCCGCGGTATCCTGGCCACTAGCACACTTCCGCTCGCTTGAGCCGGCTCCGAGTCCCCTAGCGTATGGCAATTTGTACTTCAGCGATCCTCTCGTTATAGTACCCCTGCAACCACGGCAACATAATGTCCGGCCCAGTATCTGGAAGAAATCGACCCTCGCTATCTCTCGGTACTGTGCGGCGGCCATGCAGAAGTTACGTCGTCGCTCCGCCAGCCGTCGTGACCACCAAGCCACTCTCCCATATCGCTTGAGCATCCCAGCCGCCAACTTCTCGAAGCCCTTAGGCCCAGCGACCTATGAAGAGTACCTCAGCGAGGCGCAGTCGCTGTTCCGGTTAGTCGCACCCGATCTGGTGACTCTCGTGGTGCAAGCCGGGTTTTCCTATGGCGGAGGCGGCGCCCTAAACCTGCCCATCTTCGAGAGCCCCCTACCCACTTTGTTGGAAGCGACGTTCGTAGGTCTCGAAGACCCCTCCACGCTCATCCCATCGAACATAGACCCGTCAAAAAGCCAGCCACTCTTTCCCACAATGACGCACCTGTACCTCGCACCCGCATTCCATCGCAGCAGCGGCGGAGTCTGCCTCCCGCTCTGGTTCACTCATGCCCCCTGTGTCACACATCTAGGCATGTCGCGCGCGGACGATTACCTCCGAGATATCGCCAGTGCGGTCGGGCTACGGGTCGAGCCAGAGCAACCGCACGGCATGCTCAACAACAACGGTTGGCAGCCCGGCGCGCCGTCCGAACTGATCGTGACCCCCGGAGTATCCGCGTATCCCAGTGTGCGCTATCTTCTGGTGCAGCCAGGCCCCGGACCTTTCGATTACACATGCGGCTGCTGTGGAATTGCGTGGGCGAATCATCATCACAGGATGGATGTGCTAAGGCAGATAGAACGCAGCTGCGAGTCTATGGGCATCGCAGCGGTGGAGGCGGGAGCACCCAGGGAAGGATCGTTTTACAGCTACTACAGGCAGGCTCGCCGACGGTGGCTAGAGAGGATGCATGATAGCAGAGATGAGGCGGGAGGCTGGAGCGGGAGCGGAACGTCGGTGTCCAGGCTTGATTCTCGCGAGGGGAACCCGGGGGACACTCCATCGCCGTCGTCCTCGAGCTCAGTGGTTCAATCTCTCTAGATCCTCGCTCGTCCATCTACCGCCTGGCGGCCTGGTATGTGGTGCGTGACATTCATCATAGTCCATAGCAATATCGTATTAACCTTGCTCTCTAGATACATATTACCAAGCATCGCATCGCTGCCCGGATAATGTTGCTCTATAGTATTGCATTTGTCTGCCCTTAGCTTGTATGCACCTGTATGTACCTTGACAGACTGGCACCCAAACTTCGAGGGAATGAGTCATGAGGAGAGTCAAAACACGCGGGCAAATAAAAGTCGCTCCAAAAGCTTGGTGAGGTGGAAAGATCACTCACCCCAGCCACCGGCTCCTAGGATATATATATCAAATATCTTGATATTCTACACTATGTTTGTATGGCTGCGTTCGAGTCGATTTGTATGTTTCACGCGACGAGATCCTCGAGTATGCCTGGTTACAATCCACCTTGAATGGAAAACGAGTACGGATTCTCCTTCACGAGCCTCCGGAATTTACTAAGTAGAGGATGATCTCCCTTCGCGAGTGCAACATCGGAGAAACAGCGGAGAGCCGACGCGCTCAAATTCCGGAATGGGTGAGTAGCGATCACGTGCGAGGAGTAGCAGTGACTCGGGAGTAGAGCTGCTCATGAAAATGCGGGGAACGTTGGCGCTTTCTCTCCCACCACGACCTCCTTCTCCTCGTCGTTCGCCATGTCCACCATCTTTGCCAGAACGGCGCGCACACCCCTCGTAGTGGCGGCCAGGGCGACGGTTAAGCCCCGCGCGTTCTCCTCGTCCCTCAGGAGACAAGAGGCAGACAACGCGCCAAAGCCACCGAAACCCATAGATGACTCTACCTCTGCTCTCGAGTACAAGCGCACCCTGCGGCAGCGCCCACCACCGCTGCCGTCTATGGACCTCCCGCGCTCGAGGTCTGCTGAGGAGGCGGTCACGAACATTCTCTACAACACTCCGCCGCCGAGTCTGCAGCCGTTTAAGAAGTGCGTTTTGCATCCTACCTCTCCCCCGTCCCTGTTCTAGCACTGACACGCCTCGCGTGCCCAGGCATGTGCTGAACTGCCTCGTGCAGAACGAGCCCGGTGTTTTATCCCGCGTATCCGGTATCCTGGCCGGTCGCGGCTTCAACATCGACTCCCTGGTCGTGTGCCGCACGGAGATCCGCGACCTCTCCCGGATGTGCATCGTCCTGCGCGGGCAGGACGGCGTTGTAGAGCAGGCGCGTAGGCAGCTTGAGGACCTCGTGCGTATCCCCCTCTTCTCCCCGTATATCCCCTTCCAACCATGCTTTGCGTAGGTCCCCGTGTGGGCCGTGCTCGATTACACGGACACGCACTGCATCGAGCGCGAGCTCCTCCTCGCGAAGGTGTCCGTTCTCGGCCCCGAGTACGTCGAGGAGCAGCTGCTTGGTGGCCCAACACATGAACCGCGCCGCCACCAGCCCGCACAAGAGCCCACGGACCCGAAGCTCGAGCGCGAGGCCGCGCTCGCGCAGCACTTCGAGCACTCCGCGGACCCGGACGCCGCGACGCATATCCCCGCGCCGCTCACCCCGAGCCAGACGCTGCGTCTGAAGAGCGACCATCTGCAGGCGATCCAGGTGCTGTCCGCCCAGTTTGGCGGACATATTGTGGACGTGAGCGAGCACAGCGTGATCGTGGAGATGTGCGGGAAGACGAAGCGTGTAGAGGCGTTCCTCGCGCTCCTGAAGCCGTTCGGCTTGCTCGAGTCGGCGCGTACTGGTGAGTGTGTTTGCGTTGGAGAAGGGAGTGCGGAGGCTGACGGCGCGCAGGTCTCATGGTCATGCCGCGTACGCCGATCAGGAACTCGGAAGATGTGGACGAGTCTGAGGACGGCGGAGTGGTTGATGCCAGCCTGCTCCCCCCTGGTTAAGCTCCAGGGCTCTCGATTTGCACTAAAAGTACTGCACGGATCTATGTTTGCGACTTCAGGGTTGTATCGCGTCGTCATTTCTCTAAGTAGGCTTGGTTTTCCTGAGAATTCTTCAAACAAACATTACTATATTCCGACAGCAAAGCAAAAACGGTATCCACACAATAAATATCCGCCGCTCATGCGGCCGCCCCGTTCTCCTGCGTATTCTCCAGCACTGTGCGCGCAAGCTGCACATACTCCGCCGCGGCGCTGGGGTCACCGCCCTCCGCCTCCGCCATCTTCTCCCAGTGTGTGACGTCCCCGTCGACGAGCGTCCACGCCTCCTCTTCGGAGTGCTCCTCCACCCAGCGTACGTATTCCGCCTCCGCCCACCCGTGCAGCGCGTGCGGGAGCGTGATCGGCGAGCGCACAAGGATGTGGTGCAGCACGATAAGCGGCGGCAGGCCCGCGGTGTGCCTGGGCGAGGCGAGCCCCGCATTGTCCAGGAAGAGCAGCTGTCTGCGTTACATCCAGTCAGCCTCACCGTTCGTGAGGAGGGGATGCAGAGGGGATGGAACGCACCGCATGCCACGCAAGGCGCGGTAGTCCGCGCCAACGGCGTCCCAGTCGGCACCGCGCTTGCTCTGCGCCTTGTTATCGGCCATGAACGCGCTGAGGCCGAACTCCAGCTCGGTCATGTCGCTCGTGAGCTGCAGCTTCCCGCTCTCCCCGAGCGGCTTCGCGATCGACGCGTGCAGCACGAACGTCTTGATCACAAAGCGTACCGTCGCGATCACCCTGCCACCAGGTCAGCTGCTCTGTCCACTGTCGCAGGGGTGGCAAGAGGGGGAGGGGGACGTACCATTGGCGACTGACGTCGGGCACGTTGTACTGCGCGAGGACCTCGTTCTTGACGAACGCGAGCTTCTCGATGAGGTCTTTCATGTACGGGCTTGGGCCGCCGCCCATTGCTGCCATGGGATCGACGTTGTCGCTGAAGTCCATCCGGTGCAGCTTCGCGATGATTGCGCCAAGCTCGCGGCGGATCGCGGCAAGCAGTGGGTCCGTAACGCGCTCGAACGTCTCGTGTAGCTTCTGTGAAACATGACAAAGTCAAGGGGACGTTGTAACCAAGATAGGAAGACATGTACCGTAACGACTGGTCGCAGAATTGAGATGACGCTCTCTGGGTATTCTTCCCGTAGTTTGTCCAAACGGGACCATGTGTGGTAAACACACGTCGCGAGCGAGGCGTTCAGTACCTGCGGCGGGGACGCGACAGGCCCGATGAGGCTCGTTGCGGTGCGGTCTCTCGATTTCTAGTGACACCATTAACCACTGCGCTGGCTGAGAATCTCGAAACGACTGACCAAGTTGTCCGCGCGTGTGAGCATAAGCTCAAGGCTCGACACCGCATACCGTGCAACAGATTGCACAAGGAGTGGGTCGAACTTCGCCGAATCAAGCTCGTTTGCGACCGCGCGCGCGATGTTTACGCCCTCGGATGTGCCAGGAGGTGCGCGAGTTCCGCCCGAGAAGGCTTGGCCGACGGTCTCGTTCAACCGGTTCGAGGAGCGGGATAGGTAGAGAGACTCGAAGTTGGATAGTGCGCGCAGAACAAGGATAGTCTCCGGACTGGGGGGCGTTGTCAGGCGCAAATGACCGATAATGGGTGGTGAAGGCTGACCTCTGCTGACTCTGAGTATACACTGTATCCGTGTGGACCGCAATCTTGGTGAAGAACGAGTGGAACAGGCGGAGCAACCTCGGATATCCTGTGCTGAGAGTTTGTTGGAGGAAGCTCGACCCTGGCATTTGAATGAGGGTCTGGACAGGTATGAGCGGGCCCTGACGTACCTTTCGCTGCGTCGCGCGCGTGCTTTTCCAGCGAGCGTCCTAGGGAAGCCCAGAACGTGGTACTTGGCTTGTTCTCGAGAACCTGCACAAGCGCACTGAGCTTCCCACCTCCCGCGCTACTCCCTTGTATTCTCTCACCTTCATAGCCTCGTCCAGGAAAACAACGTCTGTGACTGGATCCCGCTTCACCCTGAGCACCTTTTCGAGTGTGTACACCTTAATACAGCAGTCTGCCATCTCCTCGATGAGGCTCTCAAGGCTACCCCATAGTGCGGCAGTCCACTGAGGTGCGGTCACGCTCGTAGGTTCCGTCCGTACGCGAGACTTGTACAGCAGACCTTGGCCAAGAGACGCGGAGTCTGCGCACATGTGTGTGAGCATACCACGTGTGGAAATGCGCGAAGTTGCGCGAAGGAGACGTGGGACTGACCTTTGGTCATGATGTCCTTGGATATTCGCGTCAAGTCGAACGCGGACCGAATGCGGCCTTCCACAGCTTCTGACAAGTCGCTGACCAAGTTCTGCACGAGATCCGGCAGTACGCGGAGATTATGTGCTGTCTGGAGAGAACTCGCAAGCATGGACTGGTTCTACGGAGAAGCCCGGTCAGCGCAACCACCGGTTGCTTAGGGATATGGGCTTACCAAAGTAGCCAGGCCGGTGAAGACCATCGCCTCCATGTCCGCGGTGACCTTGCTTCGGGCTGCATCGATGAACGGGAGATGCGCGGCGACTGCTTTGATCGAGTTTAACGGCACACGTTCTCCAGCGTCGTTCCCACTGTCCTCGCCTGCGGTCTGGCCATCGCGAGGGGCGCCCGCGGTAGGGAGTTCATTGGTCGCGTCAAGCAGCGCAGCTATATTAAGTGTCAGCGAGGGTTCGCGGCGGGGTTCGGACGATAACGAGGGAGAGAAACACTAACTCAACTCGGCAATCGTCAGCGCGGCCTTTGCAATCGCGCGCTCCTTCTCGTCCTCGCTTTCGAGCGTCACTGGCGTCTCTGCCCGAGCCCCAGGGCCCGAGTTCGAGGCGCCATTCGTTTGTGGTTTCGCCTTCGTAATTTCGGACTCGGGGCCGTCGGCCTTGTTCATCTCAGCCAGCTGCAACTCAAGCCGACGAGCGAGGATGACGAAACGCGAGGTGCGCCGGAGAATATCCGAGGCTTGTTGCAGACGTTCGAGCTTGGATACATGTGTCTGAAGAGACTGGTAAGGAACGCGTATCTTCAGGCGGAGTCTGTGAGTGAGGCGGTGAGTATAGGTTCGAAAGGTCGTGTATGAAGCAGTCAGAATACGTTCACACGAACACTGACGCCACCAAGTATCACGAGTGCGAGTTGGGTTCTGTCGAACAGTCTGACAAGATAGCGGAACGTAATATACGAGTGACGAGACGGCGACGCCTCTGTCTGCAGGGTCGACATCGGAGCTGCTGAGCGGTCGAATGACGTTTCGCAAGTGATCCGAGCAACGCGTATATTATGTTTTGAAACATAATTAGGAGCCACCACAGCAGCTGCGACATGTTCACTGAAAGGGGCCGCATATATGCCGCCAAATCCCGGCGGCTCGGAGTGGTGCGCTTTGAATGTGAGAAGCCGACACTCGTGCTCACTGTGCGTTCATCGTGTACCGCAGTGAGAACCCGTATGGCGCACCGAAGAAGCGGTGTAGATCTCCCAAATGCATCCCAGAGAAACAGGGCACAAATCGCGAGGGGGATGCCTTGCGTCACTGAACGCCACGCTCACTTTTCTAGAGACGAATCCAATTCGTTCAGGCCGGTCCGGACAGACCCGAGTGAGCCCTGGAGGTCTGAGACTCCGGCAGCCTGCACCAGAAGATCTTCGTGGTGCGTGGTAACCTATACCGTGGCGAAAGGGTCATCATGCTATTCCCGCAGCCAGGCCCACAGGAGTGAGGTGCCGGTAAGCAGGAGGGGTGCTCACCACGTTCTTGAGTTGTTTCTCCACATCGTCGAGGCTGAACGTAAGCTTGGAGATGGCTACAGAGACATCTTCGCTGGCCGGGGCAAGGCCTGTGCTCTTCGCAGGCTTGGGCTTGCCGGGTTGCGGAGGGTACGGCTCCCCTGCTAGGATAGCGTTCGCGTAGTCGTTCGGGTCAAAGTCGGGGTGTGCGAAGACAGCATAGTCTGCTAGATTGTGAGCCAAAGGGCAAAGCAAAGACTGTGTGAGACCGACCAGACATCCGAGCAGGGCATGGGTCTCGCCGGGAGGAGAAAGGAGGAGGATCAAAGCCGCGTTGTGTCCGTCGACGCGCGCGAGAGCGCGTCCCTGTAGTAAGCGCCCATTTATAGCAGATCTCGATCGCGAGTGACACTCCTCCCGTTCCGTCCGCGAGGCGTACTCTTTCTTTCTCCACTACCACCTCATGCCCAGCCCTCGTCCATCCGCGTGCTGTCTGCTCTTCTTTGTTTCTCAAAGAACGGTAGTCTCTGAGCATCTGGGTCTTCTCTCCATGCCTGGCAGTCGCATCTATCTCTCCATGAGCTGAACTCAGGACACAGTCAACCTCAAGCTCGGGTTGGGTGACCTGCCTGCATAAATGCCAATCCAGTTGCTATTACCTCCGGAGATGAAACTTCTCGACTTCTCTGGGCCCCCATACCTCACGCCTTCGCCTCCGCCTCCCCGACGACACGTACGAGGGTCCGGTCATGGCCGGCGTTGCGGCAGAACAAACAAACGGCCAAGAGCGTGACGTCACGGGACAGTATAAGATGCTGCGATTCGCGCTGTGGCAGATGACTTGCCGCTAGTCTCTCTCTGGCCACTCAACCGAGCCTGCCCAGCAACCGCTTTCTTCTCACACTCGACAGCTTTTGCCTCTTGCTTCTGACTCTCATCTCCTCCTCAGCGATGGCCTACAACTACTACCAGTCGCAAATGCCGGGTTGGGGGACTTCGCAGGTGCGTTCTTTGTCTAATCGCGCGCAGAGCAGGCCTTGAGGGTTCCGTGCAGTTCCAGTTCGGTGCTCCGCCTCAGCCAGTTTTCCAGCCTCAGCCGTCATGTCAGCCGCACTGTTCTGTCTTCTCTCCTTCCGTCTGCTCACTCACCACACTAGGGCGGGGATCCGACTTCTATAACGCACACGCCCTCAATCCCGACCCGTAAGTCGCTCACCGGCCTACATCGCGGCTGACATACTCACACCGTGGTCAACGATTGTTTTCACCAGCTCCCTCTACGAGTCGATCATGGTACGATTGAGGGATATCCTGGGCATGGGTGTCGGCCACCACGAAGCGCGGCATTGGCATCGCCGTATCTATAGCGGGATGGTGAGCCTCTTTTTTGTCACCCGCCCTGTTATACAGGCTCCACCCCCGCGCACGACTCACGGTCTTTCTCGCACCACAGGTCCAGCTCCAGCAGCTCCTCCCCGCGGATATCGGCGCGGCCGCCGCATATGAAGCATACCGCACCTGGAAACACAACTCCTTCCTGTATGAGCCCCTCAGCGCGGATCGGGAACTGCAGCGGGAAGGCTTGATTGGAATGGCGATTGCTGAGAGTACGTCCTTCTCTTCTCTGACTAGGCTTCGGCGGATTGTTCGGAACTCGGAGCAGCTGAGCTCGGAGCGCTCATGTGGTGAGCGGCAAGCGCGCGCGCGCGTGAGTCAAGGGCCGAAAGCACTGTTTGCGCTTCCGGATCTCCTGAAATGCACATTAGCGCACGCCTGAGAGTCTTCGCAGCCAAGAGGGGAACCGCGATGCGATGGGCCACGTACGGGTTGGCTATACGCGGTGTGATACTGCCTACATGGTACCACGGCGGTAGCGAGAGCCTGCATAGCGAGATGTGATCAGCCTGCATCGGGAATGAAAGTACAGCGTTGCTTTGATCTTGAAGTATCCCCCCTGCCAAATAATAAGTATCTGGATTGTGATTGAAAGAAACGTATTCATCGTGCATTTCCACTCGGTTTTGGACCTGCCTACGCTCCTGTAGTGAAATGAGAAGCTCACTCTAATTTTTGTTTACAGCGCAACGCCTTTGGCAATACTCTGGAAGGCCTCAGGATACGTACGGCTTGAGGGCTGCTTGTGAGGCATCCGCTTCTGCCGCGAACGTTCTTGCAGACAGGGTAAGTTCATTCCGTAGTCAGCTAGTTAGCTCCTTACCAAAGGTTCGTTTCCACGTAGCTTTTCGGCTGGACTAGTGGTGGAGGCGGCGGCGGAGGTGTCGGATACGGCTCCTCCTACAGCGGTTCCAACACTGGTGACGCGTATGCATACGACGAGGGATACTCCGGCCGGCGTGGTCGCAGTCGCCACAATTCCTTCAACGCCCCCGCCGTAGTCCGTGTCGGGGCCCCCGGCTATGGCGACCCGCTCGGCTCTCCCTACGGCGCTGGCGGTTCCCCAATGCCCATCCCTGGTGCCATCCCTGGCGCCGCGGCACCCTACGGCGCAGGAATGCCAGGCTCTTACGGCGCTGCGCCAGGCATCCCAGGGTCCTATGGCGCAGCCCCAGGCTACGGAGGGACTTATGGATACCGCAGCGCGTCGCCCAATCCCTACGGCGGAGCTTCGCCTAACCCCTACGGCGTGCAGGCGCCCTACGGAGCCGGTGCGTACCCGCAGGCCACGCCAGGATACCCCGCTCCGGGATACGGTGCAGGCCAATACGGTGCCGGACAATACCCCGGGCAGTATGGCGCGCAACAGTACGGTGCGGGCGGGGGTATCGTCCTCCCCGATGGACAGGTGGCCCCCGCGGGCTCGACGGTGATCATCTCGAAGCACCGGTCGCGCAGGGACTCCAGTGCCTCCAGCGGGCACCACCACCGGCACCATCGTCATCGGTCGTCGAGCCGCAGCCGGTACGACGACTACGACCGCGACCGGTACGGGCAGAGCTACAGGTACTGATCGGCGCAGGACGCGATCAGGTGTGCGGGCCTTTCGTCGTTCCGATGCGTGCAGGTTCTTTGGAAGTTTGGATGCGGAGGATGCCCGATGGAACGTTGCAAATCTGAGACTGGAAGACGGGTGCGGATGAGACTCGAGTGTACGAGGGGGACGGCCCGCGCGTGTGGCAGTGGGAGAATGTTGTCCATCTATGGTACGTGTTGTTGTTCTTGAATAGGTGCGCACACCGCACCCATGTACGTTTTGATCGTGTGTCTCGTATCCGTTCCGGCCCATCGTGCTGTGTACGTCTAAGTAGGTATTGTAGGATGTGCCTGGCGGGCAGTAATGGATAACTGTTAACTTATGCGAAAACCTAGTTTGCAGGACTTGTACATGCTTCTAAAGATCGTCCCTGTTGTACGTGATCCCGGGCCCGTTGGCGGAACGGTTGCTGCGCAGCTTCGTGACCCCTCCATGCCAGATCCACAGAGGACGCAGGCGGATCTGGACTGTGCGCATAATGATACGGCCACGAGCCTGAAGATGGAGCTGATACCCACCGAATTCTTGACTTCGAATGATACGCCCCCGTAGGCCAGTTCCTGGCGTAACCGCAAAGCGACGATGCTCGACGCTCCGTTTGACAGTTCATCGTTCTTCATTGCACATAGCTACACTTCCGTGTCGACCGGAAAACGTATGGACGCGGGGATGCCGGGCAGTGCCACCGAACAGCATCGGGCCCAGGGGCAGGTGCATCTGCCATGGCCCGCCGATGCGAACAGGCTTCCAGTTCCCGGGCCCGCCGATCTCAGGTCGCGCAAAATGGTGGTCCGCGCGGCCGCGGCAGCAAGGGGGTGTGCGTATCCCATGTGGCGGCCGCGTGCGCCGTGCGGCCTCGTCATGTCGGCTCCGTGCCCTCTGTTTTTGATTTCGATGTGTGGTGCCCAGCGGACTTTGATGGGGCGGGGTCGGCACGGCGAGTGTCGAGGCTTTGTCACGCGTGCGGGATGGGGTGAGACCGCGGGTGCGCACTGCGCAGCAGGTTGATGACGCTAGCGTGGTATGATCGGTATACGGGTATCGACATGCAGTAGTATGTATGTACACTGTACAACAGCACGCCGTCCGACGGGGTCTGAGACGGGCGGCCGACGATTAGGGGTGCGGGCGGGATCATGGATACAGTTCTTGCGGATGTGATACGACAGAGAGTAGGGTCGAGACGAGACGGCCGGCCGACCGGGAAATATCATGAGTAGCGTGACGAGAGCCCGTAGCTTCCTTCGTGTGCGGGGGCGGGATCGCAGGTAGTGCATAGGCCGACGTAGCCGGCTTTGAGACCGGTGAATGCGTCGCGCACCGTCTGCGAGAGAGGACGGGCCGGCTATCAGGCGCATGTGCTCGTGTTCGTCGTGGATCCCGCACGCCGAGACACGCCAGGCCGTCCTCAGAATAGCGCACCTGTGGCATGTCAGCACCGTGGCCCGAGGTGCCCCCATGACGCGCGGGTGCTCGTACCGGCCGAAGGTGCTGGTGAGGGCGCGACGAAGGGCGACGCGGAGATTGTGCGGCGCAGGTGCTGAATACTGTGGAGCGTCGCCTGGAGGATGTGTGCCGTCTCGGGGTCGAGGACGTGCGTGAGGGGCGGCGGCATGGATTCGGAAATGCCAAGTTCGGTGGCTTGACGTATTGCGGTCTGCGCAGGCGACGAGCAACGTGAATAACGCTCGGGGGCAGTCCGGGCGGTCGGTGGAAACCGCCGGGACTTCGAAGAGGGGGATGGGTACGTACTCGAGCATATGCAAGAAACATTGCATGCCGGCTGCGCTTGTATTCGACGCAGGACAGAATAATGAGAGCGTGGACCGCGTCCAGGCTGGCGGGTGTTCCGTTCTGTGGAACAAGGCTCTAGACGCGCGATGAGTTCTCCATTGACCCGTGCGACGGAGCCGAGAAATGATTACCTTCGCCATCTGACAGTACACGTTTGCAACGTTCGCCGGTCCAATCTGCTGTATTTCTGACACGGTACTGAACCTAGACCGCGCAGCCGTATACATTCAGTACGGCGACCACAAGACGCAAATGAATGGGAGAACGAACCTGGCTGCGGAGGCCGCAATGCTGTTGGCTAGCAGTGGCGAGAGCCTGCGGCGGAAGAACTGGTCGCATATATTCCTCGAGGACAGGAATGGGTATGCTGCGCCGAACTTGTCAAAGAAGGCGGGCACGAAGTCCATCATGAGATTCGGATGAGGCTGGGTCGGGTCACTGGGGTCGAAGAGGCCGTTCGAGGAGAACGGCGAAGGTGTCTGGAGCCCGAGGTGGGTCCCGGCACCGTTCGGTGACCATTGGGACGTCTGTACAGGATCATGCCTGGGGAAACGGCCACATTGTCAGCCGCAGTAGACGTCTTAAACTGCGCAGCACACATACCACGTCTGTGGCAGCACAGCCTGTTCGCCCAGTCCACCAGAGAAGGCATGATATTGATCGAAGTCCACGGCGTTCATGTCCATATGCGGGTAGTGCGTGGGTGAATATGAGCGATCGGGGGTCGTTGCTGGGGATACGCTGCTTGGGGGGGTGTAGGGGCGGGAAGAGCTGCTGCCCGAGGAACTCGATGTGCTGATAGCAGATAGCTGGGCCTGGCTGTGATCGACCTCTGAGGCGTCACAGACGGCAGAGGTGGCCCCCGAGAGCATACGAGTCCTCTCTGCGAAGTACTGCTCGCGGTCGCGATAGAGGCAGGGGAGACGCCCCGTGGCGCACGCCTCGCATTTGCCCGTGGAGGGTTGCTGGACGCATTTAATCTTCTTGACGCGACTGGGGCCAGCATAAGCAGCAAAGGTTTAGTGGCGGTACGCATTGGGGCTGGTAGTACACTCACCAGTGGTCGCAAGAGGTCACGAGCCGTGGACGTTTCTTGTTCTGGCGGGCGGACTGTGGCGCCTCGATGACGAACTCGATGTCGGACATGGTGAGGAGGGATATGTGTGTAGGGGAGTGGCGCGGTCGCTAAAGACATGTTGTCTTTATAGACCCGCGTATCGACCGTAGGGCTTCGCATGTTCAGCGCTAGCAGACAATCGAGATCATGTTCGCGGAAAGCGCCGTGGAGAAGACGGGAGGAAGCGTCAGCAAACGTGAAACGCTTAGGCACTCGGCGACGACAAAGTTTCAGCGTCAGCGCCGAGCAGCCCCCGTACGATCGCTCATTGCTGTGCCCTCTCAAGTGCCCACGAAAAAGCACGATCCACGCGCGATGTTCCTGAGCGGATGGGGCGGCAGGCATCAGCGAGACATCACGCTGGACGCCGCCCGTGGCCGCGAGGTCCAATGCTATAGCGCGCTGCCGTCTGTCGAGGAGAACGCGTCTCTTCCTGGCATTGTCGAGTGCACCGCCGCTGAAAAAGCGGTCGACACCGCTCGATTCGCAGACTGCGTCCGAGTGAGTCGCCGCCTATCATGTTTCGGAGTCAGAATGTGCGCATTTCCAATCGAAAGTAGCGGTCGAACCTGGGAAGATGGGATAAGCAAAATTCACAAATAATTGGGCACGCCTGACTGACCAAGGGATGGGTGCAGATGAGAATATTTTCGAGGCTCGTGGTAGGTTAGGCTCGTAAACCAGCCTCACGTTCGGTGGCGGAAGAGTGGTAGGTGTGAATTTGGCCGATTCCCCCGAGGCAGTCGGCCACTAGGCGAGTGTGGGCGCCTGTCAAAGGCGTGTGAATATCCAGTCCTAATGGGGACGGAGAAGGTACATAGGCGCCCGATCTGATCTGAGATGGGTGCCAGCAGAGGATCTCAGGAAACGTGACTTTGTGCTACGAACCCTCATGTCCCGATCGCCGAACACATGCTGAGCTCAGGACAGCACCGTTCCAGCGGCTCCGCCCGTCTCAGCTCGCTAAGCCGCGCTGAAGATGGCGAGCGAGACATGGATGACCTCGAACATGCCGTTCACATCGCGTCCTTGGCGGAGAAGAAACGGTTATGGTGGAGGAACGCACTCATCAACTGCCTGTTTATAGCATCATGGTAGGCCCAGTACACACTACCTATGCTCCCCGAGCAGCTCTGAACATGCTCCCGCAGGTTCTTCTTTGCCACGTTGATATCTGTGTACAACAAGTGGATGTTCTCGCCTGAACACTACGGCTTTCCGTCACCGCTCTTTGTCACCACCATCCACATGTGGGTGCAGTTCTTGCTTGCAGCCATGCTGCGGTACACGATGCCAGGGCGCTTCCGGCCAGCCCAGAGCCCTTCCCGCGGAGACTACCTGTAAGTTGCGTCCAGCTATTCAAACATCCTTGGCCCAACGACGACAAGTGCGGTTTAGTGCTTGTCGTTGTTGGGTCTATCAATGGTCGCTCTGATGGGCGCGCGTGTGCCGTGCTGCGGGGCCAGCGCCCCCGTCGTGTGTAGAACATTGCCAAACAGGGCCAGGAACTTCCAACGATGAAATGGTTCTCATAAGCTTCGCAGGCGCAAAGCAGTTCCGACGGGCATTGCCACCGGCTTGGACATCGGCCTGTCTAACTTATCCCTCAAACTAATCACACTATCATTCTACAGTAAGTCGACTCCACCACCATTTTACACTTCGGCTCACAACTCCTGGCAGCGATGTGCAAGTCGTCTTCACTTGTATTCGTGCTAACGTTCGCTTTCCTCCTTCGGCTGGAGACCTTCTCACTCCGTCTGGTCGGCGTCATCGTCCTCATCTGCATCGGCGTCCTCCTCATGGTCGCGACCGAGACCCATTTCGTGCTCTCGGGCTTCCTTCTCGTTACTAGCGCTAGCGCTCTCGGCGGTCTTCGGTGGAGTCTCACACAACTGCTTCTACGAAGCAAGGATGTCGGAATGAGCAACCCCGCCGCCACACTCTTCTGGCTAGCGCCGATAATGGGAGTCTCCCTCGCCATCACATCCGCGATTGTCGATGGCTGGGCCAAAGTCTTCAGCAGCCCGTTCTTCGCGACCCCGGAACAGACTCTCAAGACCCTGTTCTTCCTGTTCAGCCCGGGCGTCCTCGCGTTTTGTATGGTCCTCAGCGAGTTCTAGTACGTCCGGCGTTCTATCTTCCGCTCGCGCGGCGTCCGATAACACGTTCTCGTGACAGCATCATCCAGCGCGCCGGGGTCGTCCCGATGTCCATCGCCGGTATTGCGAAAGAAGTGACCACCATCATATGCGCAGCGTGGCTGTTTGGCGACGAGCTGACGCCGCTGAACATCACCGGAGTCGCCATTACCGCGTGCGGTACGGAAGAACGCTCTTCGCCGTGCACGCAGAACGCTAACCCGCCGTCCTAATGCCACAGGTATTGGTCTTTTCACGTGGCACAAATACGAGCGGTCGATCAACACGGACATCGCGCTCGACCCCCATGGGAACCCGCTGCCGGTGGAAGAAGTCGCCTGTGGGGACATCGCGCTCGAGGCAGGCGAGATGCAGCGGCTGACGGAAGATATCGATGGGCCCCTGGACGATGAAGATGCAGAAGAGGCCGAGCGTCGGCATGTGAGTAATGTGGCGCAGACGTGTCCTTTAGGTGTTCTAACTGGTAACCGCCAGCACGCGGACGGGCGGCTCGCGGAGGAGCAGCTCCTCTTTTCCGTGGAGGACGAGGAGGACGAGGCGGAGTCGGCGGGGATGCCTGTGAAGGCCGTACGGACAGACTCTCTACCGCCGCCATACTCAGACGATGGCGCGGAGCCCTTGCATCGGGTTTGGGACGACGCAGGGCGTGGACATACGTAGTATCGTTAGGTTGTAATGACGTCCGACAGGGTCCCCGAGAGCTTAGAGATAATTTATCAGCAGTTTTGTCTCGGTGAAAGAGCGTATCGATCCTAGTGTGCATTTCAACGAGCGTATCGGCCGAAGGCTGCAGGCGCGATGCTGAGCAAAGTAGGGGAGACCCTGTCGATGCGGAGAGAAGTAGTGTCGTAACAGAGCCAAACTGCGATTCGGCACTTGGGCGCCGGCGTAGTGCTTCCAGAACGTTGATTGGACGGTAGCTTCCGTCTGAGAACGTTATGCATCGCATATAGGGGCGGCACAAAGACCGATGAGAGCCTGTCCCGGCCACCACCAACCACAATCTATATGAAGCGTCTTCAAAACAACGCGCGCGCGATGCTGAGAAACTTCTAGAAATGTACCACACGTAAAAGACAGCATGTCTTCAGCAGCCTGTAGAGAAAGAGGTGTTCTCTGGGCGCAACAACTCTGAGCCTCGATCTAGCCACAAGCGCTGGCATGTCGGGAGCGCGTTCAAGTTGGAGCGCCAACGTGGGATTACAGTGCCTCGAAGACTCAGGGTTCATGCCCCGTTCGTCATTGGTACGTTATGCGTCTCTGAAACAGCAGATTGCGGCTGTGAGTCCGTCGCTGCCGTCGTCGCCGCCTGGATCCGACTGGGGTCGCGCCTACGGCTGCATGTCAGCGAAATTTCGACGAGAGGCCGGCGGGATAGGCTTCACCATGTTCGCCAGTGATCGAACTGTTTCTGGTTCAGATACTCTCTCCACTCGTCCTTGCCTATTTCTGTCCTGAACTGCGCATGCTGCAGGAGCTCTAGGTGATGCAGTGCGTGTGGATAGCTGCGGTACGAGTTATCAGCATGAACCGAGAGTTCATAAGGGCTTTACGCACAGTATGAAGCGTGCGTAGTCTTTTTCCTTCCAGTACATGAGGTACTTGAGGAAGTTCACGAACGCCGGCTGATTCAGGATCCCTTGCTGGGCCAGAGAATGGAGATAGAAAGGATTGGCCAGCGACTGCACGAACTCGAGCTCGAGCTCGAAGCGTGCCCGATTGGCGCTGCGAAGGTCCGGGTTAGGCTCCGGCTGCGACATGATAGAGCCACGTGGGGCGGAGACGGCAGAGCCGAATGGTGGTGGCTTTCGAGAAGCGGTTGTTTGGATCGGAGGCTGTTGCCAAACAAAGCACCCGATTGGGACAGCTAAATTGTGGAGGGGCCACGTGACGGGCGCGACGCGTCAGACCGTGGCACCCGGGTCCCGCGAGCTCGCCGTTGCTTTCTGTCTCCCGCCACCACAACCTTTCGTCTGCCTACCCAGCCCAGCAAGACTCCATGTCTGCCGACGACGACTCCAGCGGCTGGCAACTTACCGAATCGGATCCCGGAGTCTTCACGTACGAGCACAACTCCGACCCGGGAGAGTCTGAATTGACGGAAGTCACAGAGAACTACTGAAGACACTGGGCGTGCCGCTGATTGTCGATGATTTGTATTCGTTGGACTCTGAGTCTCTTGCGGAACTTCAGCCTCTCCACGCCCTGATCTTCCTGTTCAAATGGGTCGCGGGCGAATCGAGCGTGCCGTCCAGCGGAGGGCAGTACGACCCCGAGTTCCCCGGCTTCTTCGCGCACCAAGTCGTCAACAACGCGTGCGCGACGCTCGCTGTCATGAACGCGATCGGAAATATCCCCGGACTCACGAAGGGACCGCAACTCGCGGAACTTCTCGAATTCACCACGGGGATGGATCCTCAGACCAGCGGCATGGCTATCACAAGTTCTGATTGGCTGCGTGAAGCGCATAATGCGCTGTCACCACCTTCCGCTATTTCTCTCGAGGGCCTGGATCTCGCGAAGACCTCGGAGGACGCGTACCATTTCATCGTGTATCAGCCTTACGCGGGTTCCGTATACGAGATGGACGGCCTCAAGGAGGCACCGGTGAATCACGGTGCATTCTCGGACAGTGGCGAGGGATGGGTCGCAAAGGCTAGGTACTTGCCAAAAATATTTACAGTCGGCTGATGAGCTGACCGCATATTCATCACGCAGGGATGTAATCCAGGCCCGTATAGCCACCTATCCCGCTGGTGCTGTGAGTAGAACTTTTGTACTTGCCGGAAATGCCGAACTCTCACACTCGCGTAGCTCGAATTCAGTCTACTCGCGGTTCGCGATGATCCAGTGCCGCGCCTGCAAGAGCAGCTGGCCCAGCTTCAAGCGGCTGGACGTCAATCTGAAGCGGCGGAGTTGGTCGTAAAGCTTGCGAACGAGAACTCGAAACGCGAACGATGGGCGGTAAGTCTCGCGCACACCGCGTCCCCTCCGAGGCGAATGGCTACTGATGTGCCCCACCATAGTTCGAGAACAGTCTGCGTAGGCACAACTACCTTGGCTTCATCCATGCTCTGCTCCTGAGCATGGCGAAGGCGGGCAAGCTGGAAGGCGCGAAGGAGGGCGCGAAGAGGGCGCTCCAGGAGCGAATAGAGAGGAAAAAGAAGGGCGAGTCCCTCATGGACGAGGATTGACCTTCTTTATGCTGTGCCTTCTTGTTACTGCCACCGCTATCGATCTTCCTGCCGTTTATTTCCAGGACCTGCGGAGAGAATCCGCCGTGCTCGAGAAAGAACGCGTGGCCGCATTAGAGCCCCCGGTGGCCTTCGACGCAGCAAGGCACACTCTTACGATACGCACCGCTGCCAGGGTGAGTGTTGCACATCCTTCCGCAGCCCGTGATGACCTCGGTGTGCTGCGCTTCCATCCACGGGGCCGGGCATGGTGGCTATCCCGCTCTCAGGCTGTTTCTTCCGCTGGCGCTCGAGCCATATTTTCTGAGCCCCATTTGGACAGAGCGCCGCCCGGTGGAATCTTTGAACACCTGTCCCGAGCAGCCCTGCCCCCGCCGCCCCCTGCTTGATTTTGACTACGGCGGTATCATCCAGCTGAGCTTGTGTCTCTGCAGATCCGCCGCACCCACACCGCTTCTACTCCGCGTCGACAGGGTTCCATGTCACCGCCCCCTCTTTGCCCCTGTCGAGCCCATCAAGGAGCGCCATGTCTTCGGCGTCAAGCGCGAAGTCGTAAAGCTCCGCGTTCGTCTGTATGCGGGCAGGCGTCGCCGACTTCGGTAGCGGCACGAAGCTGTGACCCGGGCGCCGTCAAGGTTCGATCGTGTCGCGGGTAATGGTGAGCGCCGCTCACCCGTTCTGTAGGGACCACCGCAGCAGCACTTGCGCTGGGTCGCGGCCATGCTGGGAGCTGAGGTTGAGTCCGTGGGGCCCGGGACGTCGCCGACATGCATACGTACCTTTGCCGCTAGATTGGTGAAGACCGGGTGGTCCATTTGGCCGCGGATGAGCGGCGAGTACGCCTGGACGACTATCCCGTGTTCGCGGCAGTACGTCACGATGGGCTTCTGCTGACACAGCGGATGCAACTTTCGCAGCGGTGGACAAATAGGGCCGTCATAATGGATGCTGACCTCGGGCGAAATCTTACGGCACTGACCTCGATCTGGTTTACAGAAGGCATTGGCAAGCCCGCGCTGCGGATTTCCTCTAGGTGCTTAACACCGCTGCACCCGCGCGGGAATTTTGTCAGCTGCAAAGGAACGGATGGGGCGAGGTCTCGTGGGACTCACAAATTGGATACGCCGACCGTACGGATTTTGCCCGCTTTTTGCGCCTCTAACAATGCCCTGTATGTCTGCAGCCGTAGCTCCTTCCCTTTGAACGGATCATGGATAAGGTATAAGTCAATGTGGTCTGTCCACCGCGGCGGTGAGTGCGAGGCCACGTCAGATATACCGGCAACGGTGCGTACCCATGCCGAACCGCTCCAGGGAAATATCGACGGCGCTCAGGGTGCTCTCGTAGCCGTGCGTTTTGCTGATACACTTCGTCGCTGTACGGCACATCAGCATAAGGACGCGCCTCTACCTCGGCGCGCCCGGGGTTTCCGGCGGAACACACTTACTGATAAACAGGTCTTCTCGTCGCAACCCGCCTGCGCGGAAGGCCGAGCCGACATGTGCCTCGTTCCTGTATGCTTGGGCGGAGTCCACATGTCTGGCGATCGCGCCATAGTTTTTTATTAGTAAATTGTATGATCAGCGGATCGTAATTTATGTGGGCACACTACTTACCTGTAGCCCGCCTTGAATGCCTCGAGGACGGAGTCGTGCGTGGTGTAGTTCTGGTAGACTCCGAAGCCAAGGCGGGGCATTTCGTAACCTGTTGATCATCGCGGACACTACTGATCAGCGGACCGTTCTGATATTACACCATGTCCTTGTATGCACCGGATGAGAGGTGGACCGTGGACGCTATACTAAAACCCTCCGAGGTCGGGTCGATCACCGATGCTGAGGCTGCAAGGAGTTGTGCCATTATGGGGCGTCGAAAAAAATCTGCATCCAAGTGCAACTAGCTTTGGGGAATGCAGCGCCTTCACAGATGCCGACTGGCCGCCGGAGGACCGGTGAGTGACGAAAGAATCAGCGCTGAACGTCGGGTAGTTAGCTGGCTCGAACCCATGGAATAGACACTTACCTCAGTCTGGTGCCGGTGGCGCCACGTAATTTCCAATGCCCGATGTTTGCTAGTAAACCAGTGCTGCCAACGTCACGGTCGGCAACGGAAAAGGGTGACCCGAGCTCAAGCCTATCAAGCTCGTTGGACTTGAAGATGACCTGATGGCGTGCAGTGCACCGATGCCACAAGAATGTGGTCAGTGTCCCTGACGGTGTCCGGATACAATTGCGGGCGGCAATCTTGAGTACTTTCTGGGTTGACTCCAAATTGGCTGCACTGAGGCGTCCAGTATGTAACATAATAATGATCCGCACGAACTCGCACGCACAGGTGTCGCTTGCAACGTACGGGCGCAGTCCGCGTCGGCAGGCAGAAAAAGCTGTCACGGATAGCACCCATCCGATTTGCATCGGATCTTCCCTCGAGCGTGGCAACAATTCTGTTAGTGTAATTACGCCCAACCTCGCGAGCCTGATCCATTCCGCGCTATAGTTTTCAAATGCACTCGGTCTTGAAGTTCCACCGACCATGCACTCTAACGACGTCAAGCAGGTGATCTACGTGACATTGATACCGCATAGTGTGCACAGCCATGCCGCCGACGCTAAGCTTTGATCGTACACGGGCCGACAACCTTCCTGCAGTAGCGGGTCATTTTGCGAGAACTCTATGTCCGCTGACGTCGGACTGCGTCAGAGTGACTGCTACACCAGTATTCGGCCTGCACGGGCCTGCGGAGGACACGAATCTGGCCGGCGGGATGATGCGGGGTATCTTGTGTTGGGGCGACCCGGAAGCTTTGTGTATATGTGCCTGGGCATGTCACGTACTCCCGCATTGTTGAGAGATATGGTCGCACACTCGACGCAGGACACCGGGCCTCCGTGAAGAAAGGATCGAACATTGTCCCCATCTTCGTCCCTTGCGGCGTAACGGATGAAGCGGTGCAGGCGTTGACGTAGCCTGTTCGGTAAATTATCAAGCCTCGGCCTTTTAGCTGCACCTGGCATGTCGCAACCTGTACTAAAAAGAAACAAGAAGTTTCAGCGGGAACGATAGGCAGAAATATCATTATGAACATTGTAACAAGTGTTCGCCCATTACATGCCGGGCTTCGTATCCGTACGGCAGTAGGATACCAACTACGAGTTGGTCTGGGAGGGCGGACGGGGCTCTGAGGATAATCGATGATCATCGTTTGATTCCGCCGTCGTTGAAGCCTCTGCCCTTGTTGTTGGCCGACGAGAACTTCTGGCTTCCGAGAGCGCTTGCGAGCGGGTGCTGTAGGTTTGGTAGACGAACAAACTGATAGTCTGGGCTCGTCATGGGATCAGTTTCCAAGCACACTCATTACGGGAGCATGTCATGCGACGTTCAAAGCGGATCGCGAAGACGCACCAGGAGTATGACGCCTAACATCATCCGTTCCTTCCACCGGTCGTCCAAGCCAACATCCAGCTCTGCCCGCTTCGCCTGTCGCGCTCGCCACATTGCGGTACTGAGGTCGTGGTAAGTAGCCCGGGAGGCCGCCATTGGTCCTTCTCCGGCATTCGAACCGTCTAATGAAGACGCAGGTTTCTTCCCGGAAAGGACGGCATAAGCCGAAGCAATGGCTTGAAAGCGAGCGTGTGCTATCTCAGGAGAGATTCCCCCAGCGGAAGCTACCGGAGAGTCCGGGTGGTATATTCGGACTAGGTCGTAGTCTGCGCTTTCGAGATGAATATGACAGCCGGAGCAGAGAGGACAGGTACGTACATCGCGCCTTCACGTCAGCTCGGGTAGCACTCCTCGGGAGGTGGAAGATTTGGTGAGGCGTTGGGTGTGTCGCCTTAGGAAACGGATACGGATTCGCGCTCGTCGACGCTGCTCTGCAGTCACGAGGTGATGATGCCAATCGGATGCGACAAGCTTGCACCTGAGAGGTTCCGGACCATAATGAAGTTCGAGAGGTGTGAGACGTGCTCTTCAGACTACGAGCCCCGAGCATCCTCTGCAGCGTAGTTGGACAATATAGTTTCCGCAGACAGAAGGAAGATTGTTATGCAAGACGAGCAGCAAAAGCCTTGAAGGACGCCGCAAACTTCGAAGATAGTGGCAAGGTTGCAAGAGTACCTCATTAGACGCCCATTTGCATGTACCAAGACCGGACCGTTTGTGCCGTTAAATTTGGCGTCTAAGTGTACCAGAGAAGGCCGGAGAGCGCCCAAGCCTCAGGTAGCTCTCTCTCAAGCTTCCTCCCTCCTCTACCGTCAACCGCCGCCCGAGTTGCTCCGTCGGTTGCGACTCAAGTAGCGTGTGGTATATGTTAGAATTCAAGGCCTAGCAGTGGAGTGCATCTCTTATCCAGCATCAGAGGGAGCACGAGCATCGGCGTAACAGAGTACTTACCTTCAAGCCGCGAGATCAGTGCCGACAACACTGTGGGAAGGATCTACATTTGTTAGAGGTGTTCGGAACAGGAGGGAGAGAACAACTGAAAAAGGTGTTCTTGACATTTTTGTGCGGTGTCGAAAATAAATGTGCAAAACACCTCAAGTAGACATTTTTACGCCTCTCCCAGGTGTTTTGCATGCTCATTCCCGATGTGGAGCACAGTTTCGCAACATTTCTTTAAGGTGTTTCCGACGGTGCAGGGACGGTGTTCTCAACACCGATACTCATTGTAGGTCACAATATTTTCACTGGTGCACAACACCGTTCGCAGCTGTTATGCACGCGGTATATCAGTTCCAGCTGCGCCGACCATGCTTCAATACAGCCTCCGAGTCTGCGAAAAGGCAAGAACCGAGTGAAGGTTGCGTAGCACAGAAGCATAAGGGCATCTCCACGTGGTACATTCTCACTGCGATTTCCTGCTGCACAAACTATACTGCTCATATGATGCACTCGGGAATACGTAAAGGGTTCCCATCATATCGCGTCCCACGTTCGTATGCTCGTCGGTTCAGCACCACACGCATAATGGCCATGACGAGCACCAGATGGCAGCGGCCCTGCCGCATTGCTGCCACGGTAAGGATCCTATATAGTCGCGACACCCGTGCATAGCTGTCGGCCCTGCAATCCTGTTGCACTCCTTCCATCGTCACAGGTATGAAAGGACTAGTTTGCCGATCTCCGCAGTGCCTACGCTAATGCAACTTCACGAATCCGACAGGCCCTTCACGATGTCAGCCCTTCCCACCCCAACTTCAAACCAGGCCTATTGCGACGTCTCCGCACTCGAGGCCGGATTTATGCACGCTCCGATGAGCGTGTTCATTGACATCGCGAAAGAAGACGAAATAGCTGTACTCCCGTCGCTCTCCTTTCTGCTCCGACACTCCACGAACGGCGACACCTTTATCTTCGATCTCGGCATCCGCAAGGACCTCGAGAACGCGCCCACCCTCACCCTCGCGCGCATCCGGGAGCTAGGCTTCCGCCTCGAGATCCCGCAGGACGCAGCCGACTCCCTCGCCAAGGGCGGGCTTGCGCCCCCCGACATCAAGCACGTCTGCCTCTCGCACATCCACTTCGACCACGTCGGCAACTCGCGCCCCTACACAAACGCGACGTTCCTCGCTGGGGCGGCCGCCCAGCCCCTCATCGCGGCCGGGTGGCCGGCCAATCCCGAATCTGGCTACTCGCAGGACGTGGTCCCCGACGGCCGCACGCGCTTCCTCGACCCCGCGGACTGGCCACCGCTCGGGCCCTTCCCGCACGCGCTCGACTTCTACGGGGACGGGAGCCTGTACATCATCGACGCGCCCGGGCACATGCTTGGCCACGTCAACGTGCTCGCGCGCACGTCCGCAGACGGAGGGTGGGTGTACCTCGCGGGGGATAGCGCGCATGACCACCGGCTGTTGACAGGCCAGGCAGGGATCGCAGTTCATCCGAACCTGGGGTGCGCGCACGACGATAAGGGAGGGAACGATTGCGAGGATCCGCGCGCTCATGGAGACGCACCCGCGCGTGCGGGTGATCCTTGCGCATGACAGTCCGTTCTATCACTGGCAGGCGAACAAGGACGGTTTGGCCTTCTGGCCTGGAAGGATTGAATCTCTCTGAAGTGTACTTTGGTATGTGATTAGTTGTTTCACGATTCATGTGGCGCTCAAGTATTAGTCTCATGGACTTTGTAGGGTTCGCATAACGTTGTAACATAGTCATAGGGTGTGGTGGAAGAAGCAGTGCCCAACTTTGTCTACTACGTCTGCGTTAATAGGGCCCGCGATGACGACAGAAACACAGGTGTGGGCATCCCCACTCTCGTTGCGCGCGATACTCTTTACATTACTATTGAGAAGTGGCGTTCCTCTGGTATACATTGATCTCTACAACTGTGCTCATCACAGCCAGCTACATATCCCCCCTTGGGCTCAACTGACCCACGTCAATACAGCGCCTCGAGCAGAGCGACAACCTTTGGCTGCGCCGGATCCTCCTTGCTCCCGAGCGCGAGCTGCGCGATCTCCGGCAGGTCCGCGCGCGGCACGTTGTACTCTGTGAGCGTCGAACGCAGCCCGAGTCCCTCCACCAGGCTTCAAATCCCAGTTAGTAGATGAACGTATCAATCTGGGCAAGCACGACTGCTTACCTGTAGATCTCCGCGGAGAGCTTGCGGATGTCGCCGTCGATCGAGCCCGTGGACGGCTGGCGCAGGTGGAAGAGCGCGCCCGAGAGCCACTCCTTGTCCTCGCCTGACGCGAGCTCGGTTTGGAGTGCGACGGTAGGCGCGAGAGTGAGACACTGCGTGCGAGCGCTCGTTCAGCCCCGGAAGCACGGGATTCATGGAGCTGCGTGTGCTCACCGAAGTGATGCCGTGAGGGATGCTGTAGCGCGCACCGATCTTGTGGCCGAGGGAGTGCGAGAGTCCGAGCGCGCCGTATCGCTCCAGCTGGAGCGGCCAAATGCTCATCCAGGACGCGAGCTGCAGCTTCTGGCGGACGTCTACCGCTTGCGGGTTTGCTTTCGACAGGGGGAGATATTTGAATAGATCGACAAGGGCAGCATAGCAGAGGTGCTTGAGCGGTGGGGCAACGAGGGGGCGATACAAGTTCTCTGTGTCGAGGTGAGCACGGGTCGGCCGCAGCGGAGAAGGGAAGTCGGGACTTACCGACAGCATGATCCAAAGCACGGATACCAGTGGAAAGCCTGTATGAAGATATGAGTACTCATATGGCTCGCGCAAAAGAACAGTGCATACCAGAGACGTTCCGGGGTCGCAAGGGTAAGTTCCGCATCGAGGATAATGCCCGCGGGCACGAGCTCGGGCGCGTTGACCGCGACCTTTACGCCCTCCTCGTTGGTATACCCCGCGCCGACCTGCGTTACTGTATAAGCGTAGGGTTTAACAGATAACGATACTTTGTGCAGCTTACGGTGTACTCGGCGGCACTCAGAGTCGTCGGAATGGCGATCTGCTTAAGATAGGGGCCGCCAGTCTCCTGTTGCTGGAAGTACAGGATGGCCTTGGAAGCATCGACAGGCGAGCCACCGCCAACCGCAACGATCACATCCGCGCCGACGTCCTTGAACTGCTGGAGACCATTTTCGATGCCGGCGATCGGCGAGTGCTGCCCGATCTCGTAGAAGGTCGCGCCGTAAGCGTTGAGCTCTTTGAGCACGTTCTCGACCCTGCGAACCACGTCGGTCTAAATGTGGAAGGGTGATTAGCGTTAGAGTTCGCTGTAGCAGTAATAGACAGCGTACCTTCTCGTGGAGGCTACGGCCCGTGACGACCAGGGCCTTCTTGGCCCCAATCTTAGCTAGGAGCTTCGGCAGGGCGGTCTTGATTGAACCAGGCCCGAAGTGTATGCCCTGCAGGCTCTGCGGCCAGGAGTATGACCCGTGCAGGTTAGAGGAGAAGGGCTTAATTGGGTCGAGGGAAGACATGATAAACGATGATGTTCGTGGCGACGTCGGAATGGAGGTAGAGGTGGCTGATACCTTGCTGGAGAAGAAACGGCCTTGCTTATAACCTCCGCGGCGGTGTGGTCGATCTATGATACCATGGAGGCCAAACTGGGATGGTATGTCATCCACGGCGTCATTTGATCAGCGGGGGTCTGATTTCGAAATCGTTGCCTGCGATTTTGTCAGCACGCGAGAGAGGATGCGAACCGCGCACTCGTTCTCTTGGAGGTTTGCCAAAGTCGCAATCGAACGCTACGGGATGGCTGGCCCTGGCGCTGCTGAGTAGTACGTCGCGTCTCTCGCACTAAAGCTTTGGGAGATTGGGCGCACAATGGAGTGGATATGTACACAACATGATGAGAACGACCACATGGTGCACATGGAATCTGCACGTCTAAACCGGCTAGACGCAGCTCGGGCGGCGGCGGTGGGAAAGGACAAAAGTACGGGCGCCATTCGGCAATCGCCTTCCAGATGGGCGCTTGTAGGCTCGTGAACCAGCCTCACGTTCGGAGGCGGAAGACAATCGTTCCTCCCGAAGCTGGACCTATGTGTGAGGGGGGGTGGTGAAGACCCTCGTGGGAACGGCTGAGATTGAAAATGCCGACGGCACGCGAGCCTCGAGAGTCGCGTCGCACCGACTCGCGCGTTGAACCGCGTTCGAACCACTGCGAACTGGCACTCGCGGTCGCGTTTCTGAAGATACCTCCAGAGCGCGTCCTATCTTATTTGAATTTCTTGTACGCGTCTCTGCACTGCGATTTTCCCTGTCCCATATTCGGAGAATCATTTCATAAGTGACAGAACTTCGAAAATCGTGCTAAGCTGCTGTACAAGCCCAATTCTGGCACGCAGTCGTTAGTGCCATTTCCGCCCCAAGGCTCGCAGCTCAAACACACGCCCGCAGGTGACCCCGCCGTCTTCGCGGCGCGCCGCGCAGAATATATGCGTAGTGAAAATGAGGTACCCCGCTCTCTATTTGCAGGACGAATTACCGCTGACCGCGCAATAACTACCAGGACGTACTCCGTATGGATTTTGCCAGCACCAGCAGAATCGAGGGCTCTCTGATGACCTCTATTCGTTATTAGGGCCTGCGCGCTGGAAGATAGCATCGCTACCGCACGCATAAGGCCTGCGCGTTCAACCAGCCACTCGTTCTTAGCAGGCGCCGTCGGCACGTTCAAACTCAGCCGTTCCCACGGGGGTCTTCACCACCCCCTCTCACACATCGTTCTAGCCTAGGGCGCTTGCACCACATTCCCTTCCCGCTCTTCTCCGAGCCAGTACTCTTTGGAGCATCTCCCCACCTGTACTGCTGAAAACTGATCTCAAACGCAACGGAGGGGAATGTGCTCATGGTTGTATAGGTGGGTCCGGGTGGCGTTTCTTGGGCTCATTTCTACTGACTCACGTAACCCTCAGTCAGCTTCAAGTCAGCTACTCAATTGATCGACCATAGCCACAGACGGTGCTGCAAGTGGGATGGTGCGTGAACCATCCATCTCCGCACTTCCCAGCCGTTTTAACATCGATAGAGAACTTTGTGTACGCTAACCTCGAGTACTAAATGTGGGATTCAGCTAGCTTTCTGAATTTCGGCGCTCGCTCTTGATTTCTTGCAAGATCCTCAACTACAGATACCATGATACTTGAATGTTGCGAAGTACACGACATCATCTGTGAGAAACCATATCAGAGCTAGAGCGCATTCAGCCCCAGCATACATTATTCTTGAATCAATATGTGGCGCTTCACCAAGTGTATCCTCCGGTCTGCGCCGGCTCTCGTACTTTCGACAGTCAGCCAGAGTGATCGACCGCAGTCGTAACCTGTACTTGCGTCGACGTGTTCAGGCGGCATGGCGTTGCATTTAGTCATCCGATGGATAGTATGACTCAGGCATCCTTGGCTCGGATCTTCAAGGAAGTACAAAACGAGCCGCTTGACGCGACACTTTAGCATAGCTTCACCATTTCTTCCAAGATCCCATACCTCCAATTACACAAGGTCAGCATCCGCGAAGCTTCCCACTATGCTCCCATTTTAACCATTTCATACAGCCCAATCATGAGTCTTCCCGCGCCGTCCACCAACCAGGCCTACGTGCAGGCGTCCGCTCTCATTGCGGGTATCGTCGACATCCCGCTCGCATGGATCCTCGAGGGCGCAAAGCCCGAGGAGCGCGTGATCGCCCCCGCGCTGGCCTTCCTCCTCCGCCATCCTACCAACAAGGACACCTTCCTCTTCGACCTCGGCATCCGGTCGGACTGGGAGAACCTCCCTCCCGCCGTCGTTAAATACGTCGTCGATATCCTCGGTTTCCGTGTCACGGTCGAGCAGGACGCCGCTGCGGCGCTGGCGAAGGGCGGTCTGCAGCCCACGGACATCAACCACGTCTGCTACTCGCACCTCCACTTCGACCACATCGGCGACTCCATCCCATACACCAAAGCGACTTTCCTCGTCGGCGAGGGCGCTCGCCCCGCCGTCGAGGACGGCTATCCCGGTAACCCCAACGCCACGGTACTCTCTAACCTTCTCCCCGAGGGACGCACCACCTACCTCGACTCGTCAAGCTGGCCGGCCCTCGGGCCGTTCCCCCACGCGCTCGACTTCTACGGCGACGGGAGCCTGTACATCGTCGATGCACTCGGGCACTTCCCGGGACACATCAACGTCCTCGCCCGCACCTCTGCGGACGGTGGCTGGCTCTACCTCGCCGGCGACAGCGCGCACCACTGGTCGCTCATCACGGGTGAGGGCAAGATCGGGAAAACGGCGCATCTGGGCTGTGCCCACGGAGACGTGCCGGCGGCAGAGGCGCACATCGCGCGGATCCGTACGCTCATGGAGAACCCGCGGGTGAAGGTCATCCTGGCGCACGATGCGCCGTGGTACAACGAAAACAAAGACTCAGCCTTCTTGCCGGGCGTCATTCCCTCTTTGTAGCAACTAGGATACCCCAATTGGTGCGTTATCGTGCTCCATCTGTCTGCGCGTGTGGGTTGGGCTAATACGCTACCGACTATCCAGATATAAATTACATTGTGTCGGATTGTACATATCATTATTTAACCACCGCTCATACCGTCGTCCACAATATACACCGCGTGGCGCGCTCATCTATTTTAACGGCCCTTTGCTCGCGTGTGCTCTTTCATCTTCGGGGAGACTGCCAACGACCAGACTTGGTGTTCCTTGTGTGATCAATACCACATTCTCTGACCACTAACACCGCCTTACGTACGATCATAAGTTTCTCTCGCGCCCGGCTTCCGAAGCCGTAGGTGAACGGATGGGCCCAAGAGGCCATGACAGAGCGGAAACAGCTGCTATATCCGCATGACGTGCAAACGGGTGGGGAAAATCGTCCTCTCGTTCCTGGTTCTGGTGGATGTGCTAAGGCCGAGTGGATTGCATGCTGGAAGGACGGGTCGAACGAAGTCACAGAATTCCGTCTTTCAGTACAGCTGTAGTGATTACGTCCGTAACCCCCGTGTCCATGCGGTCAATCCCACCCCGGATCGTACGCGAACATATCCGGGGTGCATTTTGGCATGCATGCCCGACATGCTCTCCCGGTGTCGGAAGGTCGCTTCAAGCCTTTAGGTTGCGTCACCTCGCGTGAGAGGGCGGTTAGCCTTCTGTTGGGGCACAGAAGGACAAGACGTTCACGGGGCGCACCAGGCCGGTTGCGTATGACCTCACAACTGCTGCCAAGGCTGCTGCGACGCGTGTAAATTCTCACAAAAGCAGCTTTAGGGACAATATTGCTTACCGTGGATGCCTCGAGGTTGCCGATGTGATTCGAGGATATCCGGGGCACATGTACGATCCCCGGCATATAAGGTGGACGCTGGAGGACCAACCTTATCCCTGCACACCCTTGCTTCCTGCTGCCGCCTCCTGCAGATCGTACACATCAGTAAGCAGTTTCACCATACGTGTACAAACCCACCCCTCACCAGTAACCGTAGCCCAGCATGAGTCTGCCGCCACCAGCACCCAATCAGGCGTACTGCAAGGTGTCTGCCCTCGAGGGCGGACGCGTCGACATGGATCTCGATCAGCTCGTCGACGTCGCCAAACCAGGCGAGCGCGTCGACATGCCCGACATGATCTTTCTCCTCCGCCACTCCGTCACGGGCACCCCGTTCCTCTTCGACCTCGGCGTCCGCTCCGACCCCGAGAACCTTCCCGAGGGCCCGCTCGTCGTGAACGTGCGCATGGGGATCAAGCTCACGGGCCAGCCCGACCTGCACGCGACGCTCGCGCAGGGCGGGCTCACCCCCGACGCGATCCAGCACGCGATCATCTCGCACATCCACTACGACCACACCGGCGACCCGTCCCTCCTGCCCGCCGCGACGTTCCACCTCGGCGGCGACGCGCAGCCCGAGATCGCGCGTCTGGCGCCGCACTTCCACGACAGCATCTTCGCAATCGCGACGCCCCCCGAGCGCACGCGCTACCTGGACACGGCCGCGTGGCCGCCGCTCGGGCCGTTCCCGCACGCGCTCGACTTCTTCGGGGACGGGAGCGTGTACGTCGTGGACGCGTCGGGGCACGTCCCCGGGCATATAAACCTCCTCGCGCGCACGTCTGCGGACGGCGCGTGGATATACCTCGCGGGCGACAGCGCGCACGACTGGCGCGTCCTGCGTGGGGAGGCGCACTTCGCGCACCACCCCGTCGTCGGATGTTTGTACGCGGACCCGGAGGAGTCGATGCGCCACGTGGGGCGCATCCAGGAGCTGTTGAAGAACCCGAGGGTACGGGTGTTGCTGGCGCACGATATCCCGTGGTATAACGAAAACAAGGGCGGTCCTGCGTTCTGGCCGGGCGAGATACCGTCTCTGTAGAGGAGGCGTGTTAGAACAGATGCTGTATAAAAGATGTAGGAAGCGCGGCACGCGGCATGTGTAATACTAGCCGGCGTTACCGGTGAGATGTGTGGCGCTTCGCCATGATGTTCTATCGATATGTTGTAGTGAGTATGGACTGGCTCGATGAGCTACGGTCTCTGTAACTGCCAAAGTCATGAGCGGGCCGGCGCAGTCGAGCGGCGAGTGGGCTGGTATCCAGATAGAAGCACTTACTGGCGCACTTGGCAGCTCGCAGTGCAGGGTCGAGCTACGCAGTGAGCATTCCCTGGATTCGGCGTCCTTCGAGACAGCCGGCGGCGATGTGGTCAGTGCAGCGCTCACGCTCGGGGTGGCTGTATTAGCTGTATATCTTCGGAATCGCACGAGCGCTGTCGCAGACCCTGGGGGGAATATACCGGCCAATCATCACATGCAAGTGTTGTGCACGAGGCTCACGCGCGAAGCGGGTGTACCATCAGGTAACACGATCTGTCTAGATGGTCAGACGTGAGATACGATGGCGCGAGCGAGGCGTAAACATGGCTGCGTCATCGAGGCATCAGTCAATGGGGACTTGAATTAGTACTTATGTGACGCTCTCTGTAACGGATGCGGCGTTTGTGGGGAGATTTACGCAGGTCGTCGGACGGCAAGACCGCGACAGCGATAGACCGGGAGGAGTTTGACGGAACGTTCTCTACTGCCAGTGGGCGAGCTACCCATGCGGCGACGGTCGACCGTACGGTATTGTGAACTTGGGCTGAAAGTCTGTGGTGGTCAATGTACATATGCACGTACGGCGTAACTCACATGCAGTTGCCGACTGCGCAAGGGTGTGAACGTGAGTACGGCACATCAAAAAACATATGCGCACCTATCCGTATCGGATGCGTCACTACAGGGCATCCTGAATCTGGTGGTCTTCTGTTGAGCGGCGCCCGATCGAACGACAACTGCGGTAGGTCCCGGTCAGGAGGGATTAGCGGAACGTTCTCTCGCGACAACTGATCGATATTCCGCCTGAAATCGGAGGGACCGGCCATTGACCTGTCTATATGCCTGATGTGGCGGCGACCATGTGGTAGCTGGCGGATCGTGATCGCACGCATATGCGACAGGGCAGCAACTGTCAAGACTCCTGTGGTAGTGTAGTCTAATTGCTCAGGCGCACACTGGCGCAGCCGACCGGTAGGAGATGACCTCAACCGCGGGCTCGCGAGTCGCTGCCACAAGTGGGCACAACCCAGAGGTGCCTAAGCTACCGGCATACATTTCACACATCAGTGCGCTCGGTATACGCTCAATATAAAGAACATACATGCCTTTTCGGCCTTTGTTCTCATTGTTATGAGATATTTGACACTTGGTGCAGCGTATACTTCTCGGCAGGGATACATCCACTAGGCAAAGGAGAAGCTGATTCGTCGGGTGCCGCCGCCAGAGTCCCTGTTTGATAGTACAGCATCAGGACGAGGACGTTGAAGTGAAAACTCCATGAATGCCACCTATTCGAAATGGTCTATCGATACGGGAGATGGTGTATCGATGTCATCAAGCATGTGTCATCAGACACTATAACATATTAGTTGGCTGTACAACAAACCGACAGGAAATTAGGGCTCATTTGAGGACGGTCCGAGTTGTGATCATGCCGCCCACGATGCGGCGCTCGTGCGACAGTAGTCTTAGTGATCACGCCGCCCGGGATCGCGAAAGCAGAACAAACGTCGAACTCGTCCAGCGAAAAATGGCAAGGGTGGCAGGCTATGGCAAGTCTGTCACCGTGGGGAGAGAACAAGAGGCGGAGATGCGTTCCCTGTCGAGCCGTCGAGATTGCCGCCAGGAGAGCCGCTTGGGGTGCATAGAGGGCGTGTACGTACGCACTTGTGCGGAGTCATAAGAATGGGGAGTTCAATTTGAGCGATGCAGTCGCCCGGGCGTTCCGAGGCGAGCGAGGTCCGCGTTTTTGGTGAATCGAGTAGGGGTTCGCTGCACAGGATTCGCAGCGGCGCTCGACAGATGTGGTGAGCGGCAAGATAGAGCATGTCAGAGGGGCGCAGAGTTGAGACGATAGCTAAATGAATCGCAGTGTGGAGGTGAATCGCGAGATGGCGTTTGAGGAGGACGCCGGGGAATAAAGAGGAAACCACGAATGAATGAGGTAAGGAGAGGGTACAACGGGAGTAATAGAAGCGATAAGATGGAAGGCAAAGGCCGGAAGGGGTAGATTAGATCGGCTAATAGGAATGGTGATGGCAGAGTGTACAAGCCAGGGGAAGGCATCACCCGGAGTTCGGATATGGGAGTCGCGACGATGTCCTCCGACCCTCTTCGCGCTCTCTCTCACCCACCACCTCCACGACGGCCTGCCTTGCTGACGACGCCTCCATTCCTTCCCCGTCCCCCTCCCTCCGCTCCTTCCTCCGCTCCTCCGCTCCTCCTCTCTCCCTCTCCGCCCCGTTCGATGCCCGCGAGGACCCTCCCCACTTCGCCCGAGCCCGCTCTCAGCCCTCCTCGCTTCCATCCTCGGCCGTCGCCCCACGCCCCTCAGTTCATCTATCCACGCGGCCGCACAGACCGCGACGAGCCCGATTCTGTCTACGCCTTCAACGACCGGCCCCCACGTCCCCAGCACCCGCCCTACGCCCTCGCCATGCCCGCCCAGCGCGTGCGCATAGACACCAGCGCGAACGCAACAGCAGTCCCCTCCCAGGCTGCCCCAGACCAACGTGTCTCACATTCAGGCTGGTCCACCATTCCTCACCGTGTATACCCCGACCCAGCTACGATACCCCCGCACTGGCAAGTCCATCCATCCTTTCGCGACACCCGCCCGCCCGGACCACCCGGTACTGCGCTCCAAACAAATCCTACACTCCCATGGGCTCGTGCCGCCGCATACAACGTCAATAGTAACACCCGCATGCACCCGGTACAGACTTTCGGCGCGCCACCTCCGCCGATCCCGCACAAGGTCTGGATCTTGGACTGCAAATCGTGCGGCATGTTCCTCACCAACCGCGGCATGAAGGTGAGCATATCTCGCATCATGAGAGCACGAGACGGTGTCCGGAATATCGTGTGCGCGCCGCTGTTGTTCGGGATGCGCGAGACAATGATGTCCGGTATCATTCAATTGTTCTTGCTCTGTGAGAACGCGTAAATACAATGCACGGTGCATGGGCTACTCGCGAGTCTTTTTCCGCCTGGCATCGTGCGCATATAGTCGGCGAGGTCACCCAGCACGCCATCGATGATGGCTGGGAGGAACATACGCAGGGGATGCACCACAGAGAGCGCTCCCGCGAAGCTACGCCCGCGTATTCGCCGATGGCAGGTTTGATACGAGACTGACCGCCCTCGATCACAGGCCGTCCTTCTATTACGTCCCAACGTCCCTCTCTATTCCACGGATGCTCTCCCTATCAACTGCTCCGCGTTCTCGGCCCCCACCGACCCGCCCTCCCCGCCCGACCGTCCGTCCCCGCAGCATTCCGCAGATTCGTCCCCCTCGAGTTCAAGCTCAGCTGAGCCTCCCGCACCGCCTGCCGAACGCCCTCTTTCACGGACATGTGAATGTTTGACGCAGACGCTATGCTGTCATGGGTGCGGAAATGCGGTTGGATATATGATTGTCGCGCCTTGCACGCGGTGCACGTCGTCAATCACCGCAAACAACCGCGCCACGAACGGACACCGATTCGTCTTCTATTCTAGTGAGATTGTTGCATGCAAGCGCCACTATGTTGCGGGCGAGCCTGGCGTGATCCCGTTCCACCCGCCTCCGCAGGTCACCACAGTCGGGCCCATGGTCGTGACAGCGACAATGCATGGTGTGCAGAACGCCATGGGACGCCTCCAGATTGCCCCTGGCCCGAATACTCCGCCGCGCTCTACTACCCAGCAGCAGCTGGGGTACTCTCCGTCTTCGCCCACGTCGCCCTCGATGCCGTCCCTCGTTTCCTCCCCAGTTGTTGCTCGCACCAGTAGACGGACTTCTGTGGACCAGCCGCCTTCCGTCAACACCTCCTACGTGGTCCCAACGTCCCCCGGGTCACCGGGGTACCTGTCGCCCAGCGCCCTCGCTGCTCGCTCACGCGCGTCGTCCAACAGCGGTCCGTCTCCCAGTACGATTGTGCCAGACGTCGGCCAGATCCAGGATATGTCGCCCGCCCCACCTAACTCACACGCCGTGTCTCCCTCCGTTAGCGGCACACCTACCTTTGCCGACCCAGGCCCGCAAGGCTCCCCGCCCACCCCCGGGACCACATCCGTTTCCCGCGTGCGCGCCGCCTCGACCTCCGCCGCTCACCCGCTTGGTTTCCAGGCTTTCATTCCTCGCGCCCCCGTGCAGCTTGCTCCCGAGCCTGAGCGCGAGCCGCTGAGAGCAGGAGAGGTAGTGTACTGGCATCACCTCCTGCGCAGCGGCGAGTTACCGGCGGTGCTCAACGATGCCCGCGCCAGGATGGACACAGATGCACAGGCGGAGGCGGAGGAAGGCGCGAAGCTCGTTGAGGTGGCCGCCAGAAGAGCGAGTGTGGGTACGCGGAGAATCGTCGCAGGGCGATGATGAGCTCCATGCGGCCCGCAACCAGTACGACCGACTCCAAGGCGCACGCCCGCTCGATTCCCTATTCTGTTCTGTTCTGAATCACGCCCTCCGCGACGGTGAAGACTGCGGTCGAACCGCCCACGCCATCGACGAAAACGGACGGACCCGTATCTATCTGTTTATTCATCATTATCAGTGTATATTTTTCAACCCGGAGACCGACACCCATGCGCTCGCCCCGTCCTCCGCTCCAAAACGCGGACGACCCAGGGTCCTCGGCACCTGTCCCTCGACCGTGCGCCCCCCGCGCGGGGAGCGCCTGTGATTCCCCATTCCCCGACTCGCATGGACGATTTGAATATGTATATGTACATAGTACTCTGCCCCCGCCTCGTCCCACCCTCCCTTCATTGTTCCCCCTCCCCTCAGACTCGAAGCGCAAGTCGCGCCCCCCTCCGCCACGACCCCCGCACGCCGCTGTCCCCGCACATTCATGCCCTTTCTTGACGCCCCCTGCCCGCCCCCCGCAACGACCCGTACTCCGTACTCCGTAGATACCCTCCCCCACTGGATATCGTGTTCTCGCTCGTCTGTTTGGAACTTGTATCGATCACCCCCGCTGCCCGTCTCCGCACACCTCCTCTGCACACCACATTTGTCGATGTTCATTGTTCGCACTCGAATCGGTATGCACGCATTTTCGCAATCGGAACCGGAACCGGACGCGGTGGCGTTCGGTGCTGTCGGCGTGATTAGTTCGCCCCGCGGTGAGGAGGAACGACGTGGCGCAGCCACGGCGAGTTTTATATCTTCCAATATCCTGAGGAGCAGAAGTACCTGATGCGCAGTCGTCGACGGTACCCGATCATCCTCAGGCCGACGGACTGCGCTTGCCGCCACCTACTACCGTACACACCCCTGAGCTAGTATAATGAGGCTCAGGGGTTGTGTATCACTGTGCATGCGCCTCCCGCGCGCGTATGTACGCACGATCTCGATTCTCCGCGCAGCGCGCCGACGCGCTATGCAGATCGGTGGCTGTACACCGCCCCACGGTAATTACCACCCAGGGCAATCGCCGCGGGGCCAGTCGGGGGCATATTGGCGGTGATGGCCAGGCAGGGACGAGGGGTTTGAGAGCGTACAACAGAATATGATACGGCAGAGATATGCGATATGGTACATGTACATGATGATGCGAGAATCCGACAAGGACAACAAATGCGAATCGACTGCCGGGAAGCTGAACATGTGCATAGTACGTGGGGAGCTCGACCAACGGCCTCGACGACGAAGCCCCCGGGGCGACGCGACGGCGTGGGCGGATGCGCTCCACCACTAGTGCAGGGTGACCTTGTCGACGCCGATGTGGCGCAGGAAGCTGTTCAGGTTCATGGCGTGCGACGCGTGCACGTGCAGGTCGTAGTCGCGCAGGAGGTCCGCGAGGTCCGCGGCTGCCGGGTGCGCATGAGCGGAAATGTCGGGAAGGGTTAGAACGAGTTGGATCAAGAAGGCGAGCGGGGCTTACCGCTGAGCCCGTCGAGGGAGTTGACGTTCGCGGGCCACTTGGCGCTTCGCGTGCCGTCCGGGCGGACGACGTCCTTGAAGTTGGTCGTCATGTCGCTCCAAGTGATGGCGGAGTTCTCGCGGCGCGCCTTGCTGTCGAGCGCAACCAGAAAAATGGATATTCTCTCAGAGGGTTGTGCGGAAGGAAGTATGGCAGAGGCGTACGAGTTCTGCACGGCAGCCTGCAGCGCTGTGATCTGCTCGCGGCCGGCATCGACCTGGACGTTGAGGGGCGTGCCGAGGTGGTCGCGCACGAGTTGTTCTTTCACCTCCGCCTCAACCTGCCGTTTCACTTCCGCGCTGATCTGCTCCTTGATGCGCTTTCTGCCAACGGGGATCGGTCAGTGGGTCACGAAGGAGGGGGGTGCAGACAGGAAAGTACGCTCACTGCATCTCCTCCAGGGCCTCCTCCCGGAGCTTGCCTCTGATTGTGTCTTTCACATTGGCTACAATGTCCGCGCGCTGGGCGTCATGGTTCTCGATATCGACCTGGAGTTTCTTAATTTGGTCGTGTCCCTCTTGCTGTTTCGCGCGGGCGCGCCCGACAGGTTAGAGCGAACCCTATGGGCCGGGAAAATGGGCACTCACGATGGTCGGGCCCAAGGCCTTCACGCTATTGCCTTGGTCGACAAGGCTGTTCAAGGACTGATTCCTGTATGCAAACATTCATCAGCAGCGACCTGCGCCGATCGGTGGAAGCGCACTTACAACATGCCATGGGTCGTCTTCATGGAGCCCAAAAGCTCCATAACGACCGTTATATCGATCGGCGCCGGCGCCGTGACGCTGTTAGCGGGGGACGACATTGAGCACAAGGTAGGTCAGAAGGCCGAAAAAGACGATTAGGGGTGCGAATGTGAGTAGCGCGCTTATAGCAGACGAGACGAGCACGGTGAAGACGATGATGATCAGAGCAAGAGACATAGGTAGGTTTATGAGGGAGCACCACTTCGCAGGAGTCGGGCGCAAGCCCGGGGCATGCAGCGCACGGGACTGTGTTGAGAAGAGCAGCAGCTACCGCAGCACCGCCTGCTGCCGTACCACGCTCGTTCCTCGTTGCAGAGCACGCCTGTGGAATCGGGCGCACATGTGCCTAGGCCTCCTGCTCCGAAGCAAGATGACACCAGATGCGATCTGCGATCTCATTTATAGCCCTCGTGTGTGACCACTGACTAGCACGCCGTTGGCATCATCTGAACTACGCTGTGAGCACTGAGCATGGGTATGGTGAATGAGAACATAGCAAGAGTCGGTCTTACATATGACGTGTACAGCGTCCGGGGGTTTTTGGTACTTGAAGCTTGCATGCAGTATCAGCACCCTCATCGACGGTTGGCTTCTTCAGCGATAGCACGTAACAAGAGGGGTTCAGGAATCGACTTACTTACCGGGGTCGGTCTATCGACATAAGCCCATTTCCGGGACCCCCCTCCCCCCCTCCTCCCATATCGGGCAATTTTTCGCATATGTTTTCAACATGTCGCTCAAAACGGAAGCTGCAGGCGCCCATAGGATGACAGACATACCCAGAACATACTCGGTGGTCATCATGTTTGTCTGTCCAGATAAATTCAACAGCTATATTGCGAGAGCTCGCCGTACACATCCACTAGCTCGAGGGGCACACAGACTCGAAAGAATGAAACATCAATGTTTTAACACTAAAGGGTCGCAATGTTCGGCTTCTCGACGGCTCAGATGGCTGGAAAGGCCGCTTTCTGCTATCTGAGGTCTGTTGAGCACAGAAAATCGACCGTATACCTTCTCAAACCACCGAAACTGGGTGGAGCTGGAAGGCATACATCAACCGACATAAGCCCCCGGGGACCCCCCCCCTCCCCGACCCCAGGTCTCGGCATCTTCCGGTGAGCCCCTCTTGGCACGTAAAGCACGGCGCGTCGTGCTGCATGCCGAAGCCGCGTGTTGCACACATCCGATCACCTTCCATACATGAGAGTCACTAGACACGCTCGTCCAGATCTTTTGCGCAAGCTGTCGACGATAGAAACGTGAAGGGGTACATAGTAGAGAAACATAGAGTGTCATGACAGGTACCGCCGTGGCCGCCAATTCAGGCCTCTCCAACCCGACGGCCGAGCAATAGGAACCGGTAGGAGCGGCACGTGGCCCAAAACTTCTGCCGTGCACGGACCACCTGAGGCCTGGTATATAATCCTCTGTCGGACATGGTTGTTTCCTTAGAACATACTCAGCTAGGATCTATTTTATAGGTACTAACTCGAGTCTCGCATGTTTACACATGCCACATCCTTCTTGTCTAGTCGATGACACCAGCGCCCCCTCGCATAACCGAGAACATGGCCGCGTTCGCGCGGTCTCGAGGACGTTTGGCTCGCGTCTCCCGCACGCTGTTCGCAGCTGCGGGCGTGCGAGCCAGCGAGGACGGCGTACGTCTGATAGACCTTCTGTACTTTGATTTTATAATGCAATTTTCTCGTGCTTTAGTATCGTTAATGCATGCCTGAAGTGTAAAATGTGAGCTTCTAATAGGACGATTGCCATTCAGCTTGTCAACGTGAGCATCGTTCTTCCTTCCAGTAGACCATACACCGTCTGCCCAGGGGTTCCTAGGAGAGACAACGGCTCGAGTATTTGCGTCTATGCAGGCTCGAAAGAGACAGTATTATCCCCCGTGGACAGTGGTATATCGAGCGTGTATGTAAACTCGAGCTATGGCTGGGGCCTCGCCTGTGCGGCCAGCTTCTCCAGCACCCGCTCGTACAACAACCGCCCCACGACCCGCACCGCAGACACATCGCATATCACCCCAATGTCGATCGGTGCAAACTGCCCCGCCACGCCTCGTGCGACCGCGCCCTTGATCGCGTCCTGCACCAGCCCGCGGAAGTTTGGAATTGGCTGTAGCGCGGCAGTTGGTTCCCGGTCGCGCGACGCGAACGCCTTGGAGGGGCCGGAGAGGCGGCGGAGCGTGTGTCCGTCGGCGCTGTCGTCGAACAGCGAGTGCGAGCCATCGAGGATGACGACCCGCGCGCCCGCCATTAACCTGAAGTCCAGTGCGTGCCTGCACCAAACGCCCAACCTGTAAGTACGGTTCCCTTCTGAAAGCGCCAGGGTATGTACACACCTGAGGTCTCCATACAGGATCCGGAACCACCCCGCGGACTTCGCGAACGTGTCCACAACTGCCCCGCTACGCGCCGCCGCTGCGCGGATCTCCTCGAGCTCCGCGACAATCGGGAGCGTCTCGCGCAAGAGACTGACCAGCCGATGCAACGTGCTTGTGAGCGGGCCGTGCCGCAGCAAGTTACGCATGTACGGCTCGACGTCCTCATGCGGGTTGTGCGTCGCCGGGAGCGACTCGCCGTCGACCTCCATGTCGTCGTCGCGCTCGACGCGCCCAAAGCGGAGGTGGTACGACCCGCCGGTGGAGCTGAGCTGGTCCGTGCAGGTGAGCGAGAGCGTGTAGTCTGCCGCGTATGCGAACTCGACAGTCTGTAGGTCGAACGAGAGCAGCCGGACGTCTGTCCATAGATGCTTCGTCGACATTTGGGCAACTGCCCGCCGAATGAGCATGCCAGTCTGCGTTGAGCTGAGACGCAAGACGTACCTTCGCGGGCGATGACGACCATCTTTGACACGCGTGCCCACTCCTCGAGGAACTCGTCGACGCACTTATCCACGTCGTCCGACAAGAAGGACACGATCGCCTCGCGCGTGTCGTACACAATCCGCTTCGAGGGACGGATGACCGACGTCCCGCTTGCACGCTTCCCGATCGGCTGCTGCACGTACTTGAGCTTCACGCAGGTGACCACCTTCGCCTGGTCGTTTGACCACCAGTTGAGCGGGATGACGCGGATATTCGGCATCGCCGCCTCCTCAGCGGGCGCGCCCGATAGGATGTCGCGAGAGAGCACACAGAGCGCGGGAATGGAGCGCGCGAGTGATGACTGGATGTGCGCGGCGTCGAGAGCACCGATGCTTGCGGTCGAGTTGACGTGTGTATATGGAATCTGCCGCAGCTTGAACTGCTGCTCGACCTTGGTGTACGCCACACGTGCGCTGAAGTTTCGTTAGTCCTGTTTATTCTTATGTGGTCGGGGTGCGGCTTACCAGCAGTACGCGTAGAGCTCTCGCAATACCTTGGTCTCCAATCGGAAGCTGCGAAGCATCAATACGTGTGCAACGGCGCCAAATGATAGAGACGCACCTGGTAGGGTTCTGCTCCGCAGGTGCGGTGGGGACAGCGTCGGCTCGGTCATCCCGTTTCCGCTTCTGCCCCACAACAGGTTCCGGCCCGTGTCCAGGCTCCACCACCATGTCGCCGGTATGCAAGCGGTGAATGTCGAGCCATCCGATATCCTCCATAATCAGGTTGTTGTACATCGTGTCGCGTTGGACCTTGACGTTGATCAGTGCATAGCGGTAGTCGTTGTCCGTGATGACCAGGACGAGGTAGTGGCTGGTGAAGTTCGCGAGCTGGATGTACAGCTTCCCTCGCGCGTCGGGGCCCAGCTTCGCGATTTCTGTGCAGCGGGATCAGCATGGAAAATACGGGCATGACAGGAACCGCTGACCCTCGGGCAGGAAATTGCGTTCCCGGAAGCTCTGCAGACCGACGTACTGCACCTTCTGCTCTGCGAGGTCCGTGATAGTCTACAGAGAGAAGATCGTTAGTTTAATTTGAATTATAATGAAAGAGGTTGTGCACGCACGCTGAGGCGCAGCCGAATCAAGGCTTCGGGCAATCTCTGTGGCGAGTCGTTGAGCCTGTCCGATATCGCAGCAAAGCGAGGTCCACGGCCCGCCGCTGCGAGATCACCGGTGTCGCAAAGAGTAAGACGTCCCGTTCTGGGGTCGACCGTCACGATGACCACCTCGTCTGCGCACAGGTGCACGCGCAAAGAGGGCGCCCCCTCTGATAGCGAAGTATTAGCAGCTATTGTGATAAGACAGCTATGTGACGTACCGTTGGTGACGAAGGTGACTTCGCCGGGGGCAGAGAAGACGTTGCGTGTGTGAACGTTTTCCATCAATTCCCGTTGGAAGTGCTTCATGATGCCCTCCGTATGTCGTCGGATGACTCTGCGGAGCAGGCTCTCGAAGTCAAGATCATTAGGGTCCTGCGGCCACAGCTCAGCCCTAATGTCGAAGCGCAAATGGGAAAAACGCACGATTGCTAGTTGTTCTGGAGGAATGTACGCGTCCTCTGGGCCAATGTTCACACCGAGCGTGCCTTGCGCGGGCTCCCACTGTACGTCGAATCGCAGGTGCTCAACCTCGTCCGAGGGACGTGCGCGCTCCAGCTTCGAGCGCTCCTGCAGCTCCGCCAACACACGCGCTTTTGGTGAGCGCATCGCCTGCCGCCCCGTCTTCTCCTTGACTCGTATGATGGATATACTCAATTTGCCGCCTAATTGCGGCGTTCGATTTCGTGCTTGTGAGGAGGCCTGCTGGCCGGGAAGCGGCTTCCATAGCCAGTACGAGACGACCATCTTCTGCCGACTGTTGGTCATTTCTACCTTCAGGTAGTCTGCCCAGCCGAGAGAGCGCATGTGCTCAGCCTAACAAGTCGTCAGCTGAAGGGGTCTCTAGGTATTAGGAAGGACCAACCTGATACCACAAGATCTCAAGCTGGTAAGAGAGAGACATCATTTCTAGAAACCATGACGTCAAGATAGGAAGATAGGCTGCGGAGCTTTGGGCACTACTTACGCAGGAAGTTGAACACGCGCACAAGGGGTGCATCCACCACCCCTTCTGGCAATTCCGGTCGTGTTGGAGCCTCCACCCCAGGAGGAGGCGGCGCGTCGGGGGGTAAATAGAACGCTAATCGGGCGTCTGCCTCATCGGTGATATTGCGCTTCAAGACCCCCGTCGGCGTGCGGGGAAAGTCTGCGGACTGTCAGTACGATACACAAATATGATGGCGTATGCCCTCCTACCTTGCATTCCCGTCAAGTCCCCACCTACCTTAAAAAGGAACGTAACGTTGACGAAAAACCACCCGTCGGTCTTGCCCGCTCCCTGCAAGCAGAGGGACGCCTCGAACAGTTTTGGAGCGGTGAACCAGACACGTCCCTCCGCTAACGAGAGTGCAAGATGAGAAATTGCACTTACCCACGCTGTCTTATTACCTACCTATTCGATATTGGGACAACTCCCATGGAACAATCTCGGATGTCCGAAGTCGATATCGCATAGCATCCTCGATATCCGCCAAGGTCTTCGCCACTTCTTCGTCAGTTAATGGTACAGGGGGAATAATAAGCTCCTAGGAGAGTCGGCATCAGCACTGGCATTATATGAAGGAAGAATATGGTGAGGCCGCTTTGCGGGCCAGGATATGGTCCTTAATAACGAGAGAGCACAGACGATGACGCAGGCGCAGTCGCAAATATCCAGATCATACCTTGATACATGATGGTAGTCGACGGTAGGTGCCAGTGGTGAGGACGTCCAGAGACGTCAATAGGTCGTGATTTCGTAATCTGTCCTCAGAGTGAGTGAGCACATATGAAACACAGACACAGTATGAGGGCTGATAGCGGTCCGCCGACCTTGCAGCGCTTCGACCGAATGTGCACCTGGTGATGATGCCGCTCTACGGAAGACAGACGCACCGTGCAGGGTCCAAGCTCTCCTTGCCATATTTCAGGCCCATGATTGCTTCCTCAAACTGGCCGTTTTGGTCCATAAGAAACGCCGTGATGTTCTATCGCGCTGAATGAGTACGGGGGTACCAAGCCACGCAGCAGCAAAGATGTGCACCATGGCCTTCTGGACCACGCTCGCGTCGCGAGACCATTTCGCAATAGCATAGAGTTTCACAACTTGTCGTTTGAACTTGACTACCCAGTCGGCCAGGGAGCGTTTGCGCGCGGCGTCGGACATAGTGGGCATGCTGCCACAGACACGATGAGACCGGCCACAGAGACCTCACCTGCAGCACGCGAACTTACGTTTCGGCGAACTCTGTCAGCTCAGCATACATCGCCTGCACCAGTCTGGATGTGAGTTCTCCGAGGGGAATCTGGCCATCCGTCACGACTGGGAGCTCCTTCTCGAGTTCTTCCGGGGAAGGTTCATGCGGTGCGAGGTCGCCGTTTTGGAAGGGTGGAGGGAGGTGCGAGGATGTGCCATTCACAACGAGGCCGTTGACAGCCTGTTCCATTGAGCGGTATGTTACGCTATTTCATGTATAACCAGATGAAGGGCGGCCGATGCGACCGTGGCCAGGGTGGTGGTGGCGGGAGACAAGAATAAAACGAGCCACAAGCGGCGCGAACAGTTTCGGACGCGTTGTTAGACGCCCAACGCGTAATTGCCCCGATCAATTTAGCGCCATCCATGAGCAGAGCGGCGGGCGCCTCCTCCTCCTTGTGCATAGACCTCTTCCTACCTCTTCGCGCGGCCCCTTCTCGCCTGCGAATGTCTTTGCATTGGATTCAAGTTCCTCCTACCACTCGTCCTATCATCATTATCTCCTCTGGAGAACTTCTCACAGTGTCCGTGCGGTGCCATTTATCCTCTCGCGGTCTCGCCCCGTCTGCCCCGGTACATAATCGGCGAACCGCATCAAGCCAGTTGTTGCAATGATTCATCTCTCGTGCCGGCCTGCATGATGATTACGACTGCGGCAATGTCTAGACTCAAAATCCACGATGAGCATGCGCGCCATAGCGTGTCAACACGCTGAAAGATCGGTGTGCTAAGGGGAGATGCGGTGCAGCAGGTCGTCGAAGGACGTCTTTTCTTTCAATCCTAGCCGAGCCCACCTTCAGAAGAAACCGGCGAGCTAGGGCACGATACGAGCTCGTCATTAATGTCAGTGCCAGCTGCATGCACCTAGTACACCACACTCAGGCATGTTCCATCCAACAGATATTAAAACCTTGACTGGCTGTTGACAGGTCTTAATTATTAGTGAATTTTCCCATTCGAAGCGGGGGTGCGGAGCTTTCTGGCTCTGAGTGGTGGTACTAGAGGTAACAACCCTTCCCATTCGCATCCTTCGCCGCGAGGCTGTGCGCGCTATTCAACGCCCCTCAACCGATCCTTCTTCACGTCCGAGCCACCGACCACCTCCAGGTGGACCGCCTACGGCACGTCTACCGGCCCCTTCCCATGCCACAGCCCACAACCACAGGCACGGAGCTAAGAAGAAGCCACCACACGCACCGCAGTCAGTCACCAGTGTCTGGTGGGTACGTCGAAAGCGCCATTAACGGGAAATGGGCTGCTCATGCCGCACCCCTTGCGCTAGGTGTGCGTACATTTGGGCGCTGCCTTTCTAAAACGGCAATCTGGGTGCTGAACCATAATGTGACGTATGACTTGCAGCCAAAGGAAGTGACGGGGGTGCCCTGTCCCCGCTAGGCCCGTTCATTGCGATCTCGTTCTTAAACCGCTGATTAACACGAGCCAGTAATCCACCATCCCCTCGCACCCCTTGCCCCTCGTAGCATTCAGCCATACCACCAGCCCTCAGATCTCAGAGGACATGTCTTATCCCCCTCATGAAGTCGACAGGTCCTCGGCTGGCGAATCATTCCAGCCGCCTCCTGTCGTACACCTTGCTAGTCTCTCCGATGCTGACACAGCTTCCGTTGGCGCAGACCACGGCGGGCCTGCCGTAAGTAGACTGCGTAACTCCCGAGAATCCGACCTCTGAAGCATATGCACCGGCGACAGCAGCAGCCTCCGATAGACAAGACAGTCAACAAGCGACCTGATATTCCTTCGCTCAGGGATATATATCCGCGAGTACGTCCTGCATACGTCCTGCATACCTCAGGATCGTTCCCTCATCAGCGTTTGCATCATCCAGTTCATGAGCTCAAGTGATCCCCGCGCCAAAGTATACACGCCAGAGCAGCAGAAAAAGGCTTGGTCAGATTCCGCGGAGACAGTGCAGAAATGGAGCGACCAGATGGTAGAGCAGTGGAACAAGGAGATCGATACCTATCTCGTCTTCGTACGTACTTAAGCAACTCGCGAATGCGTGACACTATGACTTATCAAGCCTCTACAACCTCCTAGGCTGGCTTGTTCTCCGCGATCCTCACCGCATTCAACGTACAGTCATACGTCCTCCTCCAACCCGACGCGCGGGACCCATCTACTCCTGTCTCCGCCCAATCCTCGAGCACGTCCTCCATACGCGCCTGGGCCATATGGCTGAACGGATTGTGGTTCTCGGGTCTTGTCCTTAGCCTTGCCTCGGCCGCGCTCGGAATCTCGGTGAAACAATGGTTGGACGAGTATAGCAGGGGCCTGTCTGGTGCATCCCGGTCTGTCGCTCGGGCGCGGCAGTACCGACTGAATAACCTCAACAAGTGGCGTGTAAGCGACATCGTCGACATCATCCCCATCCTCCTTCAGCTTGCGCTCGCGTGTTTTCTTGCTGGGCTCCTCATTCTCCTCTGGACGCTGCATCATGCTTTGGCGATCGCCGTGTCCGCCTTCGTTGGGTTCCTCGCCATCTTCACAATCGCTACTACACTCCTCCCACTCTTCGAAGAAAGTTGCGCCTATCTTTCTCCGCAGACCCATATGCTCGACTACCTCTTACAGCCGAACCACTTCAAGAATTGGATACCCACTCTTCCCACCAAATCGTCCGAGTCCAGATCATCTCCATTATGGCGGCTGGCCAGGCCCAACCCGGGCCCGGTGATAGCAGTGGCCACTCGTCCTGCTCGCAAACAGCGTGTTGGTCGGGTCGCACAGCTGGCCACCAAGCTTGTCCAGAACATCAAGAGCTTCGTTCCAGCAGTTGCACAGCTGGCCACCAAGCTTTTCCAGGGTGTCAATGGCTTCGTTCGTGCGAAAAGCGGCACCCGGCCGACAAGGCAGGGACGAGAACAGTCGACCATCAACAAGATCGCTAAAGAGCTGGACATTCAACTCCTGGTCGAGGCATGCAGCTACACCCTGCGTCCAGAGGCTCTCTCCGCGGCGGCGGTATGCCTCACGGCTCTCAAAGACGACGATGTCCTGCGCTTTTTCCAACGACTCCGCAAATCCACCCGCGCGCATTTTGGGTCCAAGGCAGACGAGAGCTCAGGCCCCCTGGGTGTGGACAACGAGCATCAACTTTTGTGGTTCCAAATCATGCTTTGCGCGCTCAATGCTGGCGACAAGAGTCTCTCGCCCGAGGACATCAAGGCCTTGGGCCTTTACGCTCATTGGGGACAATGGCCAGCTGACATGAGGGAAGCTGACGCAGAATGGGCCGGGTACTGTCTTTCCTCGATCTTGGAGCACCTTCAAGCACCCATCACCTCGGAGGAGACTCCAAGATACCAGCCTAGCCTACTCGATGGAGCGATGCAAGCCTTACTTTCCAACGTAATCAAGCGCGAGGGTCCATTGTGGAAGGTCGTGCTGCAGGGTAAAGTTATCCTTATGTTCAAAGGCTGCGTGCAAATTATGCTGATTCAACCCCCACGAAAAGTCGTCTCCAACTCCTATCGGGCAGTTCGCTTGAGCGAGTCCAAACTCCTCGAGGTTTCGTCACCGAACCTGATCCAAGCGCTGAAATCATCGCATGGGTACGCGGGAAATGTCCGCCGCTTCCTGGAGGGCGCAAATCGAGCCTTGACGTCACCCCTTGCCATCGACAACTGGATCTTGAGAACAACAATTCGCACTTACACGGGAGACGTCCTCACTGAGGTGGCTCGCAATCTCTTCAAACTCCCAACGCCGACCTTCCTCACCAATCTCCTCTACTACGATCTCATAGACAGCCTTGCAGACCAGATGGCGCTAGACGGCCCGGGAGTGCTACTATGCATACCCGGCGACTCCATTCCGGATTTCGTGCGCATGCTCGACGAACTTGCTACTCGAAGCCGAGAAGATCCTGGATCTTGGGGCCCCTATGAGCCAGCCCTCAACGACCTCAGGCAGCAGGTGGCGCCCAGAGTGGTCGGCGGCTCGATGGATCAACCCACCTGACGTACCAGAGTACGTCCATCTCTGTCAGGTAGTGACTGTAGCTACTTGATGCACTAACTGGCGGGAAACTGGCTCCGTGTAGGTCATATCGAAGACGTCTGAAGGCATCCTCCTACGTAGACATGGTGCAAGGTTTTTCCGGAATCTGAACGCACAATGGCGAACGACTTACCCGCATTCACTCCATCCGAGGCATAATGCCTCTCGAACCGTCACCATTGTCCGCGTGATGCTTCCCTCACATGCGCCCCGATGTACAAACTCTCAACACTTTTCTTCCAAGCTGCCGCTCGTCGTCGTATGCTTCTTTATTTTCCGCCTATATACAGTATGAGTTGCCGTGGTTGTATGAATTAGGAAGTTCCTCTCTCGCTATGACCTTGTACTGTCTGATCAGTGTTCACGGCCTTTGTCTGCATGCGCGCTAATTTATATATTCGTTCGTCTACCGTCCTGTAGAATTGTACTCACGTATCTCCGGTCGCTCGATATAAGTACTTACCTGACTTCATGACCTCAGCGGAGTTCTCACAAAGCCCGCATGAGACCCTAGGATTCGTTACCGATACCTCGCGGCACCCACCCGGCAATCGCATCAAGCGAGTTGTCGCAATGTCAATGTCATGATCCAGGATTTCAACTCATGTCGGCCTGCTTGATGATTACTGCTACAACTACGTACGACAATGTTTCGATTTGGCAAATACCATGATCAGCGTGTACGCCACATGGCGTGAGTGCGGTAGGGAGAGATGCGGTGTGAAAAGAGCGGAGGTCGCAAAAGACAAACTAACAACTGTACAAGGGACTCGGCCACACGCCGACAGAACGCCCCCGCGGCTCGAACAACCCAGCCTCCACTCTAGATGGTTCAAACTAAGCCACCGGTCAATACGCCGTGCACCGCGGGACCGCGGAAGGGTACTCACCAAGTTACCCATATGGTAGCACGCCGGTCATCGCAACAGCCGGAGCTGCTGGGCGACGACCATCGAATCCTGCGTCAAGCGCTTCCCGTTCTTTTCCAGAACCCACTTCCGCGCGTACTGGTCGTTGTGCTGCTTCGCCCACGCGGTCGGCGCTGGCTCTAAGGCCCGCACTGGGCTCGCGCGAATCGTGACCGGCGCGGGCTGCGTGCTCCGACCGCGCTCGCTACCACGGTTGTCGTCTTGGCGTCGCGGGGTGGCAGGGAGACCCGCGGGGCGTGGCTTTGGCCTGGGTGGCGTGGGCGCCCGCACGGGTACAGACGCGGGTATGGGGGGAGGTTCCTTCAGAGGGAGTTGCGGGACTTGTGGGTATTGGTCTTGGGTGATCGTAACGAGCATAGCTCGCGAGTTCACATGTGAGTGCGAAGGACCAGATCTTCGCGGTGGCGCAGACAACGGAGCAACCTCCTCGTGTTGCTCAGGCAAGGGTGTGGTGTGGTGGCGTGCGGGGTGAGTTGCGGCGGGGGCTGAGGCGGGGGTTAACCTTGGCAGTGGTAGCGATTCAGTTCGCACCAGCGCGCGGTCCGCGTGAAGAAGAGGGTCCTTCGGAGGCAGTGGCAGAGGGAGGGGGCGTGATTTGGTGCGTGTATAGGGACGCACGGGGGCCTCAGCTGGGGATGCCCGTGCCGTGGGTGGAAGTTTGGACATCACTGCGGAGGCGCTCCGGGAATGGGTGCGCGCAGGTGGGGAAATGACTATGGGTTCTGCGGTCGACGCGGAAGCCAGTACAAGAACGCGCGACCCGCTTCGCGAATGCGAGTGAGACCTGGACTGTGACCTGAGAGGAATGATGATTTCGCCCAGAGTGCTCGAACTCGGGAGAGGCGGGACTGGTAGAGCACGCAGTCGTGTGACTGGTGATGTTGACTTCGAACGTCCTGATTCCGTCGGTATAGCCGACGGAGACCACGAGCTGAGAGGATAGTGACGTTCCCAAGGATAGCGATCAGCTCCAGCACCGAATGGCGTCTGCGGAGGGATAGGAGGCAGCTGGGGGATGGTTTCGACGTCGCCGGGCATGTAGGCAGATGTCCTATATGTTCACAGTGGTTGGCGTGTGAGACGGATAAATGTGAGAAGCAGGACTAGCGACGGAGCCGGAGAAGGTGGGGAAGCACATGTTAGCACGGTTCCTGGTAGATATATCGTAAGGGACGGGGGTCGAGTTTTGCCTCGTCGCGGGCTCGACATTTCGAGCTCCCCACATGCAGGCGCTGTAACGTGATGGGGCGACAAACGGAAACATGTTCTGATCCAGCCCCGAATGCGCAGTCGCTAAGGACGTCGCGATGACGATGGAAAGACAGTGCGTGGCCGGTCCGGACGCTGGAAGGCATGAAGGATTGTTGCGGTGCGTGCAAGTGATGTTTTCGGGAGGCGGTGGTGAGTGTAACCTCGGATCTGTGGCCAGATCTGTGCACTATTTCCGGGTTTGTCTGATTAGATCAACTGCGCCGATACCCCGCGGCACAGCGATTACGAGCGCCCAGAGCGGCAGAGCGCGGCCTTGGCTCTCTGCAGCCTCCAGGTGAGCCGTCGGCGTTGTGGCAGAATATGTGGCACTGGAAAGGATTCAGCAGTTGCTGCGCATAGCTTCAGCATTCATACACGTACCGCAGGAGGACACGTCCGCTCAATCGACTAGGGGTGAATTACTATTCGTCAGGTGGCAGCCACAGCCGCGTGTGGGCGCGCCACAAACTTCAGGCACCGTGCTTCGAAAACAACTCCTATCTGTCGGCCACGCCATTCACGCACATGTCGTTTGGCGCGAGCCATACTGCACCCGTTCTTGCATACGAGTATCGTCCATGCAGGAAGGCCTGATAAGGATGACGACAGCGAGTACGAACAGCAGCACTGCCTTTCACAAAGGTGGTAGCCACGTCCTGTCTGGTCCTGTTCTGGCAAAATGTGCGTATTGAACGCGAGATTCGAAAAGGAGAAGCACGAAGGGACGCACAGGTTCGTCGGCCCTGTCCGAGAACGTATGTCACGAGCGGTCGACCGTAACCGGACAACCATCGACCTAAAACATATGTTAGTACCGCATCGTATGATTGAAATGTAAGGTTGCTTGCCTACCGCCCGTCGTTGCATTCACAAGGCTGCATACCGATAGTCTATAGATCAGCCGTGCCATAGCATCGCAGTTAGAGAGGACACGGAGACAACATACAGCCTCCTCGAATAGCGGGGTAACGACGGTCACAGAAGGAGAAGACCAGGGAAGATGGCCACAGAGCTGCGGCATGTAGATTGTGAGGCGATACACAGTGCATACAACAAAAGGAAGAAAAAACCAAAGCGACAATCAGTGTGCTGTAACTTAACTCATATGCAATTAACGCAGAGAATATGTTTAAATAGATGGCGTCCAATCGCATAGTGTTCATGTCATGTCGGGGGCCACGAATACGGGATCGCACTCTGAGTATAGCTCATGCCGGTCCAGAACGACTGGAAGGATGAGGAGATAGAGCAGCTGGCGCTCGTCCATGCATCCGCGGCGACGCCCTTAAGGCCGGCGCGCTGCAGGCTGCTGAAGACGGTGAAGATGGACCATGGAGGGCATGAGGGTATCGCGTGTTGGTGGGTATTGGGTTTCACGAGGTAACGGTAGAGCTCCGGGTAGAACGGGTCGTAATATGTCGTGAGGAAGATCTTCCGGGCTTGGGCGAGGGAGTAGCTGGAGCAACGTAAGTGGGACGCTCACGCGGCGGATCAGGGGCAGTGACATACCGGTACATGACCGCCAGTAGAATGAGTTGCAGTACAACAAGCCAGACGACCACACGCCAGCTGAGACGCGGAGAATCGGGCTGCGTAGGTCGTGAGTGCGTGATCGAATGAGCAGCAGATACCGGGACATACCATGGAGACGCTCTGCTTGAGCCTACTCTGCAAAGGTGCATACTTGCTCTTCAGCTCAACTTCCGCACTCTGCACCATCTGCAGTGACTTCGAGAGTTTGTTCCGCGCTGTCTGTGCAGACCGACATCGCTCCTCTAGGGAAGCATATGACTGCGCGTCAAATACGGCCTTGTCACTCAACCTGACGAAGGGGTAAGTGATAAAAATTAAGTAAGATTGTGCTGTGTCGCACCTGTCGGCGTCGCTCAAATCTTGCGCCATAGACGCAAGCGTCTCACGCATACGATAGAGAGCCTCGCTACGCGACAACGGCGTCTCCGCGAACGACTCTTCTTCCACCACCGGTTCCTCCTCGATCTCCCGACCCATAGCATCCACCATGCGCACAGCACTCCGGCTGCGTGGTGTTGCGGAGGGCCCGGCCCGTGCCTCTCGCCGAGGAGTCGTGTGGACCACAGCACGAGTGTCCGTCGGCAACTCATCGTTCCTTGGAGCCGCCTCAGGCACCGCTATTGGAGCGGGGCCCGTTTCAACTTGCTCCCTCCCGTACGCATCAAGAACACGGATGCTGGGGGACTTCTGTCGAATCCGATCCCGCATGGAGGGTGGTGTGGGCGGGGGCTCGATAGAAGACTCCGGAGGCGCTGAGGATGTTGACCCATCAGCGTTCTGCAGCGCGGCGATGCTCCATGGGGCACCACTGGACTCGTTGGCAGGCACCTTGGACTCCCCGCTCGAGTCAGCCGAGGGCCTCTCGAAAGTCCCATCGGACGCAGTCTCGGATTCGACATCGAAACGGACTTTCAGTGCTGCTTTCCTCCTCGCCGACGTGTCCGGTGCAGGTGTGTTGACCCAGCCGCCCGGCGGCGCGGGAGTTTTGGGCGGGAGAGAGTTTGCCCGCGAGAGTGTCGACGGTGGAGTTGCAAGCCCGCTATCAGACGACGGCGACTTCTGCTCAGCGGGCGGTGCTGAGCCCGCACGCTCGATGTGCTCGATGGTGGACAGTCGAGATGGCGCTGGAGTAGCAAGCCAAGCACCAGGAGGACGTGGGGTCTTAAGCGCAGTTAGTTCCCCCTGAATTTCTCTGCTTTGCAAGATCGGCGTATGATCATCTTCCTCATCCTCATCCTCAGAGGGTGGTCCAGGGAGATCCGGCATCCCACGGGGAGGGGGCGGAGTCTCGAAGACAGCCTTCGGGGTATGGAACTGAGGTCTCCGAGGTGGAGTTTGCAGCGAGAACATCGACTGTGCTTCCGATGTGGGCGGCGGCGTGGGTGGAGGAGAAACCAAGGAGGAATCCGATTGAGGGTGGACATCGGGCGAATGAGAAGAGCTTCCGTTCGCAAAGCCGTTCGTCGGCGGTGCTGATGTGGGCGTCGTCGTAGCTCCGGGCGACGGTAACGAGATAGGTTTTGTCGTGGGCGTGCTCGTGGCACCTATAGATTCGTCTTCGCTCGCTATATCACCTCAAGGTGAGCGAATGAACAGCAATCTTACTCCGAGTTGACTTACCAGAAGAGAAATCATCGCGCCCATTCACAATAGGCACTGGAGGAAGCTCAGCGGACGTTTCGTCGGTAATCGCAATACGAGGGGGGATTCCGCCGACGGACTCCGCAAACTCTGTTACACTCCGCCTGTGGCTTCTCTTCCGCTCTGAAGAACCAGAAACCGATATAGAGTCGTGCCCGCCTTTCCTGGGTGATGGGACTGGGATATGACTTGGAGTCGCAGATAGAGATGCTCGACTAGACGGTCGGGAAAGGGTCTTCCGCGGCGAATCTTCATCAAGTTCCAACGGAGGAAGAGGCGCGCGTTTCTGTGGAAAGGACCATCCCAAGTGGGTCTTGTATCCAGCAAGCGAGCCCTCCGCCTTTTCCTGAGATGGCGATTCTTCAGGGGATTTTGGTCGCGTGCGGGGAGATGGTTTATTCTCAGCAGTAGAACGCACGAGCGGTGAGTGCGACCGCGTGGCGTCCTTGGCTGCAGACTTGCTCGTTGACGCGAAGCTGGGCGTGCTGTTCGTCCGACTTCGAGGCGTAGCCGCAGGCCTACTGGGTGCGATATGAGGCGGTGACCCGGCAGGTGATTTAGGGAGAGGAGAGAGAGATCGTCGGTGGTGCAGTGGGTTGACCCACTTGGGATGTGGCGAGTTCCAGTTGCGCTCGCGGACGTGCTCTATCTCGTGTTCGACCTCCTCCTCGACACTATGTGCAGATATAGAACCAGCCGGCGAGCTCGGCCTGCTGGAACCCGCGAGAGAATTCGACGATCCATGTCTGTGTAGCGCCGGCCTGTTCGGCGAGAGATACGACGCCGCCGAGTCAGGACGCGTGGGCGTGCTGTGCGTGCGAATACGTTCGCTCTTGTTGAGACTCAGGCTCGAAGACGACCGCGACAGCTTCGGCTTGTTCCATTCTCGCTCCCGCTCCTTCGCGCGCTCTTGATCCACAAACTTGGTGCGCTCGTCATCTGGCAATCATTCAGCGAACTAGGCAACGAAGCGAGATGCCCCACGTACGATCCGCCCGTGATGAGATCGAACTCGCGCGAGACGACCGCCCGTCTTCGGTACTGACGAGGGATGCAGCACTGCTCTTCCGTGACAGTCGGTTCGCGGGGCTTTCGCGGCCGTTACTAGGGGATCCCCAGGAGTGGCGATGCGACGGATCGTGCCTTACTAGGTGTGCTGGGGACTTTGGTACCGGCGAATTCCATCCGCGCTCGCGGCCATGCATCCGATCGCGTACGCCCTCGTCCTGGCGCTCATTAACTACGCAACGTTAGATCTGCGCCCAGATATATGATGGTCGGTAACTCACAGTCGGCGCCCGACAGGGAAGAACTCGCGCGGGAGGCTATACACGATGGTGAGTATTATAATAATTGACCCTCACTTAAGAACGCACACGAGGTATCCAAATCTTCACTGCCTCGTCGAATCACAGGTGGCAAGTTATTGACCGAATGGGATTTCGAGTGGGAACTCCAGGATAGCGGGCGGGCAGATGACGAAGCTAGTGGAGGGCGTGGCGGTCGACCAGTCGACTCCTTCAATGACGGCGTGCTATGATGTCTGTTTCTGGGAGCTGGTGTTCCCGCGTCGTAACTATCCAGTCCTTGAAGCGCCTTCTGCATCTCCGAGTCCTGTTCAAGAAGGTCTACAGAGATGAGCCACTAATGACATTATCATACATGAGGCGTACTTACTGGATTGCATATGTAGATGTGCAGACATTTGGAACGTGCGCATAGGAGTACTCGTTGCAAAGGTTGGCGTCCCTGAAATATCACCGGGTATGGCTGGGGGCATTGCGATATCCATGCTCGAGTTCGAGGGTGGCATTGACATGTCCCGCATCATCTCTAAGTGAGACTTTAAGCGGCGGTTCAATGTCAGAGAATGGCGGACGTACGTTCAGGTGGAAGTGAGGGCATCGCAGAGGTTGAGCCGTCGAGTCGTTGTCGAAGCGCGTCAAATGCGGAGGCAGCAGAAGAGGAACGGAAGGACCGCTCCGACGGCTCCACGAGTTCTACAACGCAATGTGTAAGGCGAGGGTTCTATGATGCAGCCCATGGTGATGAAAGCGCCGTTAACGAGTACTCACTAGACTTCTCAGCTTCCTCATCGCTCAGACTGCGCCTCTTCCAACGATATTTCGCGCGCTCCTCCTCCACTCGTGGGCTTGACTCCACTTCGCTCGCGTCGATGCTATTGCGCCTCTGCTTGCCCTTCCGTGGCGTGTTCCCCGGCTCGCGCAAAGCCCGCGTGAACAGTTCCTTCAAGCTCTCCCTCGCGATACTCGGCGTAGCAGCAGTAGAGTATGGGGGCTCGAAGTCAGAATCAGGCTCTGAGTTAGCGGGCAACATAGGCGGCCTAGCATGAGGAGTCGCGCTGTCTGGCGTGTTCGGGACGCGGGCTAGGAGGTTGCGAAGACGCTCGGCGGGTGTGTCCACAGGAAGCCCCGGTGTGGCTCCCGGGCGTGGTGATCGTCTATCAGGTATCGCAGATGTAGACATGCGCGGCGTAGACTCCGCATCTTCGTCGTCATCGTCGGCATGCAGAAAGTCCGAATTGTGAGACGGGCCAGCAACCGGAGTTAGGGTATCGTACTGAGACCGAGGGGAGAACCTAGAGATGCGCAGACGAGGTACGGTTGACGGCAAAGACGCGTCCATGTCACCCTCGTCGACGAGCAAAACGCCGAGAAGATGGAGCACGTCGTCGCAGATGGTGAGGAAAGGACAAGACGCAGCCACGCGCGCGGAGGCCAACACGCGACACAATAAGCGCTCGTCGTCAAGCGCTTGTATGATCGCTGCCGCGCGCGACCCCGAGCTCTTCCTGTACACCGTCTCCGACGATCCCGGCCACATATATCCAGACTCGGAGTCCTGCTGGCTTTACGAATATGGACTATCTGAGGACTCTGGGCTCTGCGGCGGTATCATCTTTGGTTCAGAAATCCGGACTTACGCTGCCGTTTTCTCTGGGTAGCAAGGTCACTTCCTTTGAGAACAGGACAATATGGTCGCTATACGATGGCACGAAGCGGGTATGATCCATATGTTTTATTTAGCCTTATCTCGTGAAGCTCACCTGTCGTAGGAGGATGGTTCCGCTGTGTCTGTATTCGAGTTTGAGGCGAATACTCCCGCGAAGAAGAACCTCCTTCCACTGGCAAAGAATGCCGTTCGCAAGCTGCGGACCGTGCGGCATCCAGATGTACTAAAGTTCATGGAGGTCGTCGAAACCGATACGACTATTCACGTCATGACCGAACGCGTTCGCCCACTGGGACCTGCGATCCACGAGTGGCAAACCAAGGGTGCTCTGGAACGAGAGGCATGGCTCATCTGGGGCCTACACCGTATTTCGGTGCGTGTTTAGCTATATTCATTCGAATGATCTAGGCGTTGACGCGAAGGTTAGGTCTCCCTGGCATTCCTGAACGAATCCGCTGCCTCCGCTCATGGTAACGTACGCGTGGATTCCATATTCATCTCATCATCCGGAGAGTGGAAGCTCGGCGGATTTGATGTACTGAGCAACCCGAAAGACGATGCTGCCGTCCTCTATGTACGTTGTATGTACAATCCTAGCCCGCCAAATAATGAATACATTTCATCGCCAGAACCTGGGTAGCATGCTCCCAGATGCATCGACATACTCTCCGCCAGAAGTGAAGAAGGGTGGCTTTTCCGCTCTGAAGGAGTACTGCACCACATACGCGTTCAAAGGCAGAAGACTTACTCATCCCGATACAGGCTACCACCGGCCGCGGCGGACGCATACGGCCTGGGTCTCCTCATACACTTCGCGTTCAATGCAAACCAAGGACCCCCTGCGACAGCGCAACCCCCACATCCGCCACCAACTGCAGCTTCCAGAGGCGCGATTCCCACCACGATATTCCCCGCGTACAAGAAGCTCCTTAACCCCAATCCCAAAGCGCGATTATCACCGGCTCATTTCCTTGAGCTAGGCATGTCCCAAACAGCGGGCGAAGGCTCAGGCTTCTTCGCCAGCAACCGACTCGTCAAGGTTTGTGCTGGGCTAGATGGATTCAACGTCGCTAGCGAGGGCGAGAAAGCTTCGCTGCTCAAGTGAGTCGCCAACCGTTCTCCTGTCCGTAAATGCAGACTTACCCTGAGACAGGACGCTGAAGGAATCAGCATCCTCGTTCCCGACAGAATTTACCTCATATCGCGTTCTCCCGGCGTTGATATCTGCGCTTGACTTTGGCGGTGCTTCTGCAGCGACGATCTTGCCTTTGGTTCTGCAATTCGGGAAGAACGTGCCGCCAGAAGACTATCCGAACGTTATCCTGACGCACTTGGTAAAGCTATATACCAGCCCGGATAGAGGGACACGAATGGCGCTGCTCGATCATCTACCCGAATACGCCGACAAGCTGGACAAGAAGACAGTCGTCGATAAGATCTGGCCGAACTTAGTTCGTCCTTCTACGCTTTCTGTTGTGCGCGGTTATACTAAAGCACAGCTCGTAACCAGCAAACTGGGTTCACCGACACTGTCGCGCTCATTCGTGAAGCGACGGTCAAGTCGATCATCCTTCTATCGGACAAGGTCTGTTCCTGCACCCCAGGGCGTTTCACAGCAACAACCAATTGATTGTACCAACAGTTCAACGAGCGAATCATGAACAACGACCTCCTTCGCCATCTCGCGCGCATGCAAGCGGATCCCGAGGCGTCAATCCGCACGAACACCTGCATCCTCATCGGACGCCTTGGCCCGTCGCTCGGATACAACACGAAACGGAAGGTGCTTGTTCCCGCGTTCGCACGCGCGCTGAAGGATCCCTTCGTGCATGCGCGCGTCGCGGGCCTGATGGCGTTCATGGCGACTATCGAGTGCTTCGACGTCGAGGAGATGGCGACCAAGGTCATTCCGAACATAGCTTTCACGATGATCGACAAGGAGAAGTATGTGCCCGTTATATCACCCATGCCGATATGTGTATATGTTTACCTATTTGCCCGTAGGCTGGTGCGGGATCAGGCATTCAAAGCTATGGAGCTGTTCATGAAGAAAGTCGAAGAGCATGCGGCTACCATGGTGAGTTGTTCCCCTCCTTGTGCTACGACAGACTGATTAATCATGCCCATGCAGCCCGAGACCGCTGCCCCTGAGACAGAACTAATCCCTGGCGGCATGCTGCCTCTCAACGCAACATCAAACACGCTTGTCAACAACGCTGCAGGTGCGGCTGGTGCATTGGCAGGATGGGCCATCTCGTCAATAGGCAAGAAGGTGAGAGAAGTCTGGCCTCTGCTATTCTATGACATAGTTGATCGACCCTTGACACAGCTCGCTGCGGGCGACCTCCAGACCACCATGGCCTCCGCAGCGGGGGCCGCAATCGACCGCCCAACATCTGCGCCGGTCCCGATGGGCGTGAATGGTGGTCTGAGTGGGAGCCTCCTCGCAGCGGCGGTGCCGCCACCCCTTACGCCTACGTTCTCCTCCCCCACGGGTGTGCCCACGCGCTCGCTGACCACAGCGTCAGCGGCCACGAGCCGAAGCAAGGGCATGCAGCTGGGCGCGACGAAGGTGCCGTCCAACATATCGTCCATCCCCGACTGGGCAGAAGAGGCAGCTGCAGCGGTCGAGACGCAAGGCGCAAGCCCGTGGGGAAATGATGATCTCATGGATGTCAACGCCGATGAAGACGACTGGAGTGAGACCTTCGTTGGCCCTTAAGTGTTAATTGCTAAGTTCCTGCGTAGGTGCATTCGAGACCGCTCCCATCCCGAGTGTACAAGATAGCGGGCTAGGCTTTGGCACAATCGGGTCAACACCTACCCCGGATCCTTGGGCCGCGCCAGCACCCGTCAAACCGCACTCATCTAGTGAATGGGGCAGTCTACACACCACCCTGGCCCCAAAGCCATCACGCACCTCAAGCTCTCGCGTCGGGGTATCATCACCTCTAGCAAGTCCCAGACCATCTTCTATCGCGCGTTCGCCGACGCCCTCGGATGGTGGCAAGGGCGAGACCGCGCCCGCAGCTCCGCCACACAGTACGGCCGGGATGTCCAAAGAGGACAAGGCGGCCGAGATGGCACGTCGGAAAGAGGAAAGGAGATTGGTACGCACTCGTTTTCTGCGCACATCGTCCTCCAAGCTGACCATACACATAGCGTATCGCAGCTCTCAAGGAGCAGAAGAAACACGCGGGAGATTCGAAGACGTAATACATACATGGAGAGGAAATACCCGGGATACAGTGCGATACGATACATATGGTGGAGTGGTCTTCATGTGGCTTTTGATTCCGTTTGTCGTAGTTCTTCTATGGGTACACGAACCAGCCGCTCCCCGGCCGCTGGAGCTGGCGCGCTCTCGTCTTCTGTGTGTTGCTCCCGTTGCGACACTACAACAGTGTTGGAAGCGAGTGTTGCGGTGAAGTGAAATGACCTACGAAAGAGGCTCAGGATGCGGAACATGTTCGGCCACTGCTCTAGAACCTGGCCGTGTACTACTGGAGTCAATGACGGCTAACCCCCATGGCGACCTCCTCGCTCACCTATGCCTGCATCCGCGATCACGTCAAAGTCCTCCCCGATATCCTCGATGCGCTTCAAGAACTGCGCGCTGGCTCTCTCCAGGGCAGCCACTGCTTCATATTCTTTCTTCTTCTCCAGCAATTTCGCAGTGGCAGCCGCACTCGCAATCGCGCCCGGTGCTTGAGACTGCCTGGATGCTGCCATGGACGCGCGCATTGTGTGGAGAGTATAGATGAACGCGATTATGTAGGGCGTGCTCCGCGTCGTGGACGTCGACGACGAGGGGAAAAGCGAACGCGGACGCGTCAAAACGCGCGCCCCGGCATTTTCGGCCCGCGTGCCCAACCGCCGTGTGTGTCGTCCCGATTTGGCCAACATGGTTCAGCGCGCTCGATCTGCCACCGCGGCTTCTTGTAGTCGCCCCGCAGCGCACAACCACCGACGAGTCGGCTTCAACTCCAGAAGCTGCGCACCATCGATTTCCAAGTAGCCGCAGTAGCCAAGGCATCGACAGGATCTGCTGCGGCAGGTGTCCTATCCTCTTCCCTGTCCACCCCATCCCGAATCTCGCGTCTCCGGTAAACAATGGCCGAGTCAACGAGCCCCCAAAATTACCGTTTACCCGTGGACGTCATCCCCAAACATTATGATCTCACAGTGTGGACGGATTTGGTGCAGAAGAAGTTCGAGGGTGTGGTTCATATCACGTACGTAGCATCATCGGGCACTTCAACAGCCCGTCGATTTTCTGAGGGATCTCTTCGATAGTGTCGATGTCAAGAAGCAGACCAGCAAAATCACTCTGAATGTGTTGGATCTGGAGCTAGGCGATGTGTCTATCCATGGGGTGTTCTCTGGCACTCAAGCGGAGCGGAAAGCCGTGGAGATGCAATTCGATCGCACTGCTCAGCGAGCGATCTTCACCTTCCCAAAGTCTCTTGATGCAGGCACCGATGCGCGTCTCACGGTCGAGTTCAGCGCAGAGCTGTCGAGAAAGATGAGCGGCTATTACCTTTCAATGGGCGGTAAGGATGGGAAAACGTCGTATTCCCTGACCCAGTTTCAGGTACGCCTTTCTTGAAGCCGTCTCGTTAGCTCGTCGTGACGTTTACCAGCCAACCGCGGCAAGGAAAGCATTCCCATGCTGGGATGAGCCCGCGTTGAAGGCCACATTCGCGATAACCATGGCATCCCATGTGGACTCAGGCGTGAACATCAGCAATATGCCTTCTATCTCCGAACAAGTGTACACACCGGGAGTGGCGAGTTCGTGGCTAGCGAAGAAACTGGACGTAACGAAGAATATCACTGACTGGAAGATCACACGCTTCGAGACCACTCCCCCCGTGCGTACCTTCCCCGGCGACGTCGTTCTCTCTCGTTAACCTGAGGCTTGTAGGTCTCAACGTACTTGGTCGCATATGCGAACGGGCCCTTCGCACACCTCGAAAGCCACTACACGAGCCCCATCAGCGGGCTCACACGTCCTCTACGAATCTATGGTGATTAAATCCTTCTTATCTCTCTGACAGGTGTAGCTCTTACTCATATCCGGCATGCAGCTACCGAGGATAACATCGCTCAGGGACAGTACGCTCTTGACATCATGCGCGGAGTCATGCCACTATACGAAGAAGTCTTCGATCTGGAATACCCATTGCCAAAGTTGGATATCCTGGTGGTGAGATGTGTCTCAACGTGTATTATCGGTCTGCTGTCTGACACGCATCGCTCAGTCCAGCGACTTTGATCTGGGTGAGTTCACCCGTTCGTCCGCTAGTGATAATACATCTCACAAGAACTATGACGTATAGGCGGCATGGAAAATTGGGTCAGTCCGATCATTTCTCATTTTTCATTTGCTAGTCTGATGACTAACAACGCGGGTCCGAAGGGTCTTATCATAGGCAAGACGCAATATTTCCTACTGGACTCTGACTCCAGTAGCCTGCAAGTCAAGCAATACGTTGCCTCCATGGTCAGCCACGAGATCGCGCACATGTGGTAAGAAGCTGCGTGAGCCGCCGGATTGCCTCTGTTCACCGCTGATGACTTGCTGCCAGGTTTGGCGACATCACCACGATGGAGTGGTGGGATAATCTGTACCTCAATGAAGGTATGTCGCGCGTTCCGCGGCAATCCTGCTGACTGCGCTCAAGACCTTTCTGGCAGGCTTCGCCACCCTTGTAAGTGCCAAAGACTAAGTACCGCGCAGCTGCCTCTAAATTGCTTCCACAGATGGGAGAGAAGATCGTACTCGGTAAGTACGTATCGATTGTGCTGCTTACTCTGGAGCTGACTAGTCTCTCTGCCCTCCGTAGACAGGTACCGGCACTACCCGCTGAACATGGTTTGCCCCAAGATAACACAACTTCTGCCTTCACAGACTTTTCCCCGAATGGCAGCTCGATGCTCGCTTCTTGGGTTCCAAGTTCTATTCTGCTCTGGCCCTCGACGCAAAGCTTTCGTCGCATCCCATCGAGGTCGAGTGCCCGGACGCGAACAAGATTATCCAGGTAGCTATGATATCTGGACGTACCCGTTCGTAGGGCTGATCGGCGCGTCGTAGATATTTGACGACCTTTCCTACGCCAAAGGTGCTTCCGGTGAGTACTGTCCACGGCCCTCCCAACACGCCAGCAGAGTATAACGAGGGATATTGACTCTATTTCCTAGTGCTTCGCATGCTTGCAGCCTACGTTGGCGAGAGTCAGTTCCTCAAGGGTGTGTCGATCTACCTCAAGAAGCACAAATACAAGAACACTATCACGAAGGACCTGTGGGAGGGCATTCAAGCGGCCACTGGTACGTGTAGATACCGATGAACTGGTTATCTTTTACGCTATAAACGAGTCTTCAGATCAGGATATACCGAAGTTGATGGACAACTGGGTCAAGGAGGTAAGGCTGATATGGCACGAGCGCGACAAATGAAAGGTGTTGACGTTCAATATATTAGATGGGCTACCCCGTCGTCAGCGTTGCCGAAAGGGGGGACGGAATACTCGTTCGACAGGATCGATTCCTCGAGACGGGGCCAGTAGACCACAAGAACAACCAGACGATCTGGTACCGTGCTCATCCGCCATCGGGGGCCACGCATATACTGACTACCCTCCCCTGCAGGACGATCCCGCTAAATTTGCTCACTGTATCTGCTGACGGCTCGCACAGCATAAGATCCGACCTCGTCCTCGACGACCGAGAGATGGTTGTCCCATTGGACTCCAGCCAACCGTTCAAGCTCAACGCGGGCACTACCGGTTTCTGTACGTCCCCAATCCTTCGGAAGCCGTGCGCCCGTACTGAGGCCGCCTGTCTAGACGTGGTGCAGTACAGCGCAGAATTGCTGGAAAAGCTTGGGCAGCAGGTAGTGTCGCCAAACCTCCCCTTCTCGACCCAAGACCGGGTCGGGCTCGTCCGCGACGCCTTCTCGCTCGTCAAAGCAGGCTACACGTCCATCGGCACCGTGCTTGACCTCGTCGATGCCTTGAGCAAAGCGAGCGAACGTGAGCTCCCTCTTCGAGAGACGACTGTTTGTCACGTCTCTCACCCTGTTCATAGATCTGGTCCCATGGGATGCGTGCGCAACGGGCTTGTCCTACATCTCGGCGACGTGGTGGGAGCACCCCAAGATCATAGACCAGCTCAACGCGTTCCGCAGGGTGTGTGGCATAGAAATCTGCATGTCGAGAGAGTCACGCTGCTCATTGGAACGTGCGTTGTCTAGAGCCTGTTCATCCCATTCGTCAAGCGGCTGGGCATCGATCCTTCCCCCCAGGAGTCCCTACACGAAGAGCAACTCAGGGTCAGGTCTGTAGAGCAGGCCGCCGACGCAGGCGATGCTTGGTATGTCGTAATCCGACCTTGCGGAGTGACACTTGCGTGATCTCGGATCCCACAGGGTGGTCGGCGAGCTGAAGGCACGGTTTGCGCACTTCGTCAAGACGGGCGAGGAGTCGAAGATCCCGAGCGCATTGCGCAACATCACCTACCGCATCGTACGTCTCCTCCTCCATCTCCATACGCGTATTGCAGTTCGCTCACTGTAGTGCGACGGAGCAGGGGGTGCAAGAAGGTGGCAGAGAGGAGTGGACGTTCGTCAAGCGCCTCACGCAAGAGCCCCGCGACCCCGCGCAGGGCCTTGCCGCCATGGCCGCCATAGGCCACAGCCGTGACCTGCAGCTCGCCGCGGAGACGTTCCGCTACGCCCTCAAGGATGTGCGCGATCAGGATGCCCTGTACTATATCCGCAGCCTGCAGGCGAACGTGACGGCGCGCCGATTCCTGGCTGACAGTGTCATGGAACGATTTGATGAGGTGAGCCAGGACGAGGGGTAGGTGTAAGGGAATGGAACACCACTTACCTGGGAAACTCGTACAGCTCGAAAAGCGTTACGCTGGCACCTTCACGTTCAACGGTTGGCTCGAGGTAAGAAGCATATTTTCTCAAGGTACACACCTGTTCACACCCCGCGCTCCAATAGGCGGCCTTCGGTGCGCTAACGTCGGAAGAAGATTATACTAGGATATCCGACTTCTTCAAAGTGAGTGACTCTGCTGTAGCTCTCATTCACTTCTTACATGGATGGGGATGCAGGACAAGAACACGGCGACGTACGAGCTGCCTCTGCGTCAGACCCTGGACACGATTCATTCCCGCGGACAGTGGCTCAGGGTGGGTCCGCATCCGCATCCCGAGCCCGAACCCGGCACTCACTGTTACGCAGCGCTCGACAGAAGAACTCGCAGGCTGGTTGGAACGTAGGAAGGCTTGAGCAGTGCGGCGGAATGATGCCAACTGAATGTACTGAACCTGTATTTGTTGTCAGATGGATGGGTTACTGTACAATAGTGCCAGTTGAGTACTCACGAATGAGAGCGAGTCCTGATCTGCGATTCTCGTCAGAACAGTGCACGTCACGATCCACGCGCTGGATAAGGAACAATACAAAGCAATTACACAGATACACAACAAGAAAGCAAAGTCCACCAAACCACAGGCACACCCCTCAGGGCAATCACTGCACCCTAAGCACGTCCTGTGCGGCTACGCCACGGTACGTCTCCTCGCGATCTACAACCGCCCCCACGAACCGCTGCACGAGCGGCCGCCAGCACTCGTCCGAGAGGTGCATGTGCTCGCCCTCGCACGTCTCCAGCACGACGCCCCCGCGCTCGTCGAGCGTCCGCAGCCCGATCCAGTCGTTCTTGTACAGCGGCTGCAGACGCATCGGCACGATGGTTTTCTCCTCCGCAAGCTCGGCGCTGGCGTCCTTGGGGGCATCGTACGAGCCGAACCACGCGGACTCCTTCGGGACGACAGTCTTGTCCTGGGAGAAGATCGCGAGCACGAGCGTGTTCAGCGACGCGAGGTTCGTGGCGTACGTCTTGTTGTGCTCCTCTCGTACTTCGTTGTTGATCGACGCGAGGAATGTGTTGTGTGCGAGGTACGAGTCGAGCTGCTCTGGGTCACGGAAGTATTGCGCCTACGTGCCGTTTAGCGGGTTCTGTGCATATGGTGTCATTTGTGGGCACACGTACTTGCACCAGGTTTTCCTGGGCCCACTCGGTGTAGACGCCCCCGCGGGCGGCACGCCGGGCGAGCTGGCAGAACACATCCCAGGGACGGCACAGCGGCAGGTCGGACACGCCCATGTGTTGCGAGCCGAAAGTGATGAGGTTGTGAATCGGAGGCGTGTTGTACCTCTCGACATATGCGCGAAGGAATTGGCCACCTGCGCACGGAGTTCAGGCTCATATGTAGGGGAAGCGGAGGGACTGGAACACTGACCTTGCGAGAAACCAATCGCGTCAAAGCCACCCTGAAGCTCAGTGACATTGGCTAGCTGCTCTGTAACGGTGCTGATTTGCTCGTTCACGTTGCCGAACTATGTTACGCGTTGGAGGTCAGAACAAAGAGAGGTTTGAACACACGTACGAAGCCCGCCCGCTCGTCCTCCTTCAGGCTCTCGTTCAGATAGACTGAGTGAATAAAAATGCCAGGGTGCATCTCCTTGATCAGCGACATGAATTGAAGCATGCCCGGCGACGCGTAGGAATCGCCTAGTCCGTGCCAGATGACAAGTGGTCGCCGAGGGGGATCAGACAACCTCAGTGGAGTCGAGACGACATAGCATACTAGAAACGCAACCAAAAAGCTGACCACAGAAAGTACGCGCATCTGAGTGGAATAGACAGATATATGACAGACTTGAGCAAGCGCAAGGAGGAAAATTGGCGGACACCGAGGAACGTAGCACTGAGTGCGTACGCTGCAGCCGCCGCGCCGAGGACAACTGACGCTACTTTAGGCGCCCGTGGCAGCCCCGCATTAGGCTTTCGCTGACCCGGTCCGATCCTCCGTACCGACCTTCAGCATATCGTGCAAGGCGCGACATACGATTTATGCACAAATATAGCGCAGGCAGAAGGTTATAGAGCTGTAATCGTTGATAGTACCTGGTGTACCAGTGCGGTATATATGGTATAGCCTAAATGCCTATTCTCAAAGCGGCATCCATAGACACCACGCCGTGGCCGATCTGCTGAATATTTCGTGGGCGAAGTGTATGTTTAGGTGCATCCGTTCTCGTGGTATCTTTGGGCAATACAGTAAGCATTATCCGGACATGCACGGGGTCCATTGGTCAGAATATCATGAACGAACGAGATTCCAAACATGGACCTAGCTCGGGACGAAACGGAGGGTGTAGGGCCACAGGGCTTCCTTGAGGCAGGGCCGGGAAGACTTTGTGAGATTGTGTTGCCAGTACGAGATGTCTCTCCCATCGGCAGTGCGAGGATGACGGCCGGATCGAGTGAAGGGTGTCCTCGCATGTGGCCGGCGGTGTTGAGCCTGACTTGCAGTACCTTAACGCGTGCGTTTAGGAGCTCCAGAGGCCACGCCTAAACCCGTGATGATATTGGTCTTCAGCGTGCACGAAAGGTTTCGCATAAACCTGTGCATTCTGCAGATCTAGTGATCAGTGCATTAAGAGGAGAACCTCTCGTTCGTTCGAGGATGGTTCTCCTCATCTAGCGTCATGAGAGCGACTGGCCGACGCTAGAACGGTAATATACAAATGACTCACGTTGTACCCCACACTTCTCCCTAGACCCGACCATCGTTGTGCTCCAAGAGCGCGAGAGACCTCGGCCGGGACATGATTCGCTTGGGGCGGTGTGTTGGCGGGCGCAGGTTCCGCTGTGGCTGAGCCGCCTCCGTATGTCAGATGTCGTGTTTCCACGCCCGGTGCTCCGGGGTCAGATGCCGGTAGGCCCAGAACATACAACTATTCCCGTTGGAGGTCCGCTGAGGGGGCCTCCTGAGCCGCCTCCGCCTTAGGAACTCGATCGGCATTGGCTGGGGGCGCGCAGCTCTTGACGTCGCGAGCGATGGAGAGGTGAATGGCACTGCGAGAGGTGGTCGTCGGCGAGGGTTGCGCATCCTCATATAGCTAGCGACATGTGGGAGAGGGCATGTGAGCTGGGCCGTTAAGGGGCCAGCCTGGGGAAAGAAGACGATGCGCAGACGGATAAGTGTCGGCCTGGCGGCAACGCGTACGCTGACCACGACCTTCCCTCCTCCCCACCATCATCCGCGTCGCCGCTGAGGCCGTCGACTCGCCGTGGCCGTGCGCGGGGAGGCTTTTGTGCTAAATTCCGTACGGTGTCCCGCCGCGCGGACAGAACCGGGAGCAGGCGATTGGATGCCGCGTGATTGCACGAGCAGATTTCCTTTTTTGGGGTCAGGAATATTGGATGCTTCGCCTGCTCGCTGCTATAAAGTCTCCTCCCCCAGGCTCCACCGTTTCGATCAGCCCCCTACCCCGCATTCCCCACACCTCCCCATATCGCCCTCATCGTCGTCTCAATCATACCCCATCGCGAGTGAGTCGCCCGAGACCGCCCGAGCACCGTCCGGGGCAGCGCGCGTGCCATGACGTCCGGTGCGCGCGTGCCTCGGACCTGCCTCCTGACCCGTGCTCGTCTCCGCTCCAGTCGCTGACCATCGCGATCCCTTCTAGCACCCGACCACCATGTCGAACTACAACCGCACCCCCTATGTCACCCCCCACATCCTCCACAAGCACTACGCCCAGGCGTACGATGCTGAGACCTCAAATTGTGAGCATTTTATCGTCAATACGTCTCGTATACACTCTAATCGCCCGCGCGATCGTACAGTGATTGGCCGGGAGTTGGAGTACTTCTCCCAGGCCGGTTTCGACATGGACCGCATCCAAATCAAGCGCAACGCTCCCCCCGCGGTGCTTTACGAGGATGCGGTCCGGAACGAGGGTGCCATCATCTCGTCTTCCGGTGCACTCATCAACTTTTCCGGCAAGAAGACCGGACGCAGCCCCAAGGACAAGCGGATTGTCTACGAGGAGACCTCGAAGGACGAGATCTGGTGGGGCTCCGTAAACATCAAGATGGACGAGCGTAAGTGCTTCGTTCAGCTTATTCGCCTGCATGGATTGACATCTTCCTACAGACACCTTTGAGATCAACCGTGAACGCGCGATCGACTACCTTAACACTAGGGATAATGTCTACGTCTTCGATGGCTACGCAGGGGTGAGTGCCCTCGCAATTTTTTTTCTGTTCTCGTTCCGGGCCTGACCTCCCGCAACGCATCCAGTGGGACCCGAAGTACCGCATCAAAGTGCGGGTAATCTGCGCTCGTGCCTATCACGCTCTGTTCATGGTGAGTCGCACATCCCGAATCCTCCCGCTGCGTGGAAGGCGTTAGCCCAAACGGGGGCGATCCTCCCAATCCGGCCCTCCGTCGCAAGAATATCGCTGACCAGCGGTCCGTCTCGCCTAGAACAACATGCTCATCCGCCCGACGGAGGAGGAGCTCCAGAACTTCGGCGACCCCGATTTCATCATCTACAACGCGGGCCAGTTCCCGGCGAACCGCTTCACGAAGGGCATGTCTTCGACCACCTCCGTCGAGATCAACTTCAAGCGGATGGAGATGGTCATCCTCGGCACCGAGTACGCCGGCGAGATGAAGAAGGGTGTCTTCTCCGTGATGGTAAGTCCCGACCCCGCCCCACCCCATACCCCGTATCGCGCCCTCGGTCCGGGATCGTAATCAGTGCTAATCCGTTCCTCCAGCACTATCTCCAACCCGTCAAGTTCGGGCAGCTATCGCTGCACTCGTCCGCCAACGTCGGCGAGACCGGCGACGTCACGCTCTTCTTCGGGCTGTCCGGGACGGGCAAGACGACGCTCTCCGCGGACCCGCGCCGCAAGCTCATCGGCGACGACGAGCACGTCTGGTCCGACGACGGCGTGTTCAACATCGAGGGCGGCTGCTACGCGAAGTGCATCAACCTCTCCGCGGAGAAGGAGCCCGAGATCTTCAGCGCGATCCGCTTCGGGAGCGTGCTCGAGAACGTCGTCTACAACCCGCTCACGCGCGTGCCCGACTACGACGACGCGAGCATCACCGAGAACACGCGCTGCGCGTACCCGATCGAGTACATCCCGAACGCGCAGATCCCGTGCTTCGTCGCGTCGCAGCCCAAGAACATCATCATGCTCACCTGCGACGCCTTCGGTGTCCTCCCGCCCGTCGCGAAGCTCACGCCCGAGCAGGCCTCCTACCACTTCCTCGCCGGCTACACGTCCAAGACGCCCGGCACTGAGGACGGTGTGCTCGAGCCCATCCCGACGTTCTCGACGTGCTACAGCGCGCCGTTCATCGTGCTCCACGTACGTCCTCCCTCTCCTCCCCGTCCCCTCACGCACGACGCTAACCCTTCCCCTCCTTATAGCCCGGCCGCTACGCCGAGATGCTCGCGGAGCGCATGGCGAAGAACAACGTCGACTGCTGGCTGATCAACACGGGCTGGACGGGCGGCAAGTTCGGGACGGGCAAGCGCTGCCCGCTCAAGTACACGCGCCGCATCGTCGACGCCGTGCACTCGGGCGAGCTCGCGAAGGCCGAGTACGAGAACTTCGGCGTGTTCGGGCTGCAGGTGCCGACCGCGCTCGAGGGCGTGCCGCGCGAGCTGCTCAACCCGCGCCTCGCGTGGGCGAACACGGAGGCGTTCGAGCGCGAGATCCGCAAGCTCGCGGGCATGTTCCAGAAGGCGTTCGCGCTGTACGAGAGCGACGTCGAGGAGAAGGTGCGCCTCGCCGGCCCGCAGCTCTAGGTTGCTGTCACCGGGGTCGAGGTGGACGTGTGATATGGGGTTCGGGGAGCTGAAGCGTGCGGGGATATAACCAGACTAGCCTACCAGGGACAGCGTGCTGTGTACCAATAGATGTATAGTCCCCTTCTAAGTACCTTTGCCCACTAGCGGCTTGATACGGCAAACCAAGTTCTTGTGCGGTATGTGCGAGGTTGTGGGTGTTTGCCGATATGAGAACCCTCCTAGTCCTGGACCATCCACACGTGCGGTGTAGCGCAGTATCGGTGCAGCGTGCTAGATCGCCATACGAGAGCTCTGGGAGATTCGGCGATGTGTGTTCGCCACTACTTACATGCGTACGTGCAGTGTACCAATTCCCCTGTCGAACACCTTCCGCGCGCACGTCTGATTCGGAGCCCTGCCTTACATCGTCCCCTTTCACCGCGCCGGGACCTTGCAGCTATCAACATGAATATGTGGATAGGAGGTACAAGAGAAAGCTTCTTGCCCGGGGAGCTAGGGCTAGTCGCTGGATAGACTCGAGACCGCGATGGTACTCGATCATCGTATCGCTAAGGCTGGATCTATTCTTATACTGATGTTAAGGGTCCTAACATAGATCGTTCAACACTATCAAGCTGTACCTACTATAGGCTTCACGGTCATCGAGCACGACAGCACGAGACAACGGCTCGGTTGGCACCCAGGACGATATAACAGTACGAGTCGATCGACCCGGAGACTTGTACGCAAATGTTCACTTGCGTACGTGGTAGCACCTTATTGACTCAAGACAACCTCCATAGGATGGAATTCCAATCCCAGACCCATCAGTGTCCTTCACGAGATAACGATGCAAGTGTCACCCGGAAGGGCACACTATACACTCATCCGCGTACCGTAGATCGCGGCTGCGACGCCCGCGTATCGAACAGGTCGAAGGCGTACTCCGAATCACAAGTAATGCACACGGAGGAGGGGCACGAGAACGCAGATCATATTGTGATACAACGCAGAGCGTAAGAATGACACACCCACCCACAACAGCGCATTGCGGGAGACCTATGCGGAGAGGGGAAGCAGTACACGGGGGACGGGACTCCTAATAGTACAAGCCGCATTGTGACGGGAACCGAGACGCTTCGGACGAGACGACCAGGACGGAACGACATGTGCTACCAGTAAGGAATGGCAGTGGGGGAAGGAGTGTTGCGGATGGGGGGTCGGGCAAGAAATACGATCAGATGACAGAGAATCGGAGATGGCGCCGTGGATAGGGCCGGAATGGAAAGCATGGGAAGGGGTGCGGGATGTTATCCTGTACAATGATCAGTACATTGAGCAAGTAGGAGAGAGCACGAAAGCTTACCTGTCAGCACTTAGTACTGAGGAGCACCGCCGTAGCCACCCTGCTGGTAGCCACCCTGGCCTCCGCCGCCGGAGTAACCTCCACCGCCGTAGCCACCCTGGCCTCCGCCGCCGTAGCCACCTGCTGGAAAACGTCAGCAATCCGATCTTTCCCGCCTAGCTGCGATGACGCCAGCTTGACCTTGACCACCAAACGCACCCTGGGAGTAGCCTCCGCCGCCGGAGTAGCCGCCACCCTGGCCTGAAAAGACTGTGAGCAAAAGCACTACGAAGTAAGAAGCAGCGACGCCTACCGCCACCAAACCCACCGCCAGAGTATCCTCCACCACCGTAGCCGCCTTCTTATACGTGCAGGTATCAGTGTTTGTTACAACCAGCATGTAGTTAGTCGTTCTGACCTCCGCCTCCGCCACCGCCGCTGCCGCGGGCGTTGGCGAGGTTGACCTTGATGCGGCGGCCGTCGAGCTCCTGCTCGTTGAGGCTGGAAATGGCGGTCTGCGCCTCGCCAGACGAGCTGAACGTGACGAAGCCGAAGCCGCGGGAGCGGCCGGTGTCGCGGTCACGCATCACGATGGACTGCAAGTTCGCGGAGACGGAATCAGCACCATGCCATACGGAGAAGAGGCCTCATGGTGCGTTTTTATGAAACACAGCCACGAGACGCCTCAAGGAACGGTCGCGTACGTCGAGGATTTGACCGTAGTTCGAGAAGGCCTAAAGGGGAACGCGAAGCGTATCTAATCAGACTCGGGACGGAGACAGGCGCGACGGTCGCCCGCCGCGCAGAAAAAGCAGACTGACTGAACGCAGGCTGTCATCGGTCGTGTTCCAGCTCAGGTTGCTACACGGGGAACACGGAATCAGTCGGGGGTCTAGCGGGCGAGACGCCGCCTGCGAGTCCAAACGAAACTGACCCAACGTATACTTTTGTAGACATGATGATGGATTCTGAAAGTTACAGTACACCGGGGGACTCTTGGGAACCGACGAAACCGAAATCGAAAACCGGACGGAGACTTGGGCAAGCAGGAGACGGGGGGCAAGAGCGAGATGCCTGATCCGCTCATTTTCGCCCGGCTTATATGGCCCCTCCCGCCCATTTCAAACTCCGGAACTCAATCCCTGCGGGATCTCTCCCCCCATTTTCTCGCCGCTCCAGGCCCGTCTCAGCCAATCGGCGCCCGTCATGTGCCGGCCGTGGAATTCCAGAATGCGCCCAAGATGCGCCCTCGGAGGAGCTCCATCGCCACATCTGGACGCACGAGCCACAGTTCTAACTTCTGCCACACCCGCCAAACCTTGTCTGACACCGCGATTGGGCGACAAGGCGACCCACGCACGGTGCCGATACTGCACTGCACACAGCGGACGGTGCGTATCGATCCATTTTCCAGCCAAGTGAGAAAGTAACAGACAAGTGTGCTATGCGAAACAGCGGGGAACAATTGCGCGATAGATGACCGAGACAGTGGATGGTGATGTGCGGAAATGATATGATGTATGTGGCGGGGAGCGTTCATTATACAGTATCGCCGCGGGGGTGAGGGTCGTGTCGTTTCGTGAATCGTGAACAGAACAGAGGTGGAAAAAACGGTGGGAGACGGGGAGGGGGAAATGAACATGGGGCAGTCATGTGGAGGGGGCACGAGAAACAGGGGGGCAATCAACCTACTCAAGACATCGTCTTCCGCTTCTCAAGCTTCTTCTCCTTCTTGCTCTTCGTCAACTTGGCCTTGCCAATGTCGCTCGAAACGCTCGCGCGCGGGCTGTCCTGCGGCGTGTCCTTCGAGGAGCTGCCCTCGTCCTTGTTCGAGTTCGACGTGTCCGCACGCTTCAGGCCTGGAATGAACGAGCCCGCAATCGCTGGAATGGACGACGCACTCGAGCCCTGCCGGCGCGTGGTGATTGAGATCCGGCGCGCAAGGCGCTGGATGCCCTGCGTCGACAGCGTGCGCCTCCGCTTCCCGTCCGCCTCAGGATCAGGCGTCCCGGTGCGGGACGGCGTCTGAGCTTCCTGGAACGTGACGCCGGGGTTCTGCGCACGCTCTGCGACAGAACCCTCGCGCTGGGAAGCCGTGTCCGGTGAGCCAGGGAACGCGATAGGGACCGGGCTGTCAGAAGTCGGGAATGCCAGCGGCGCAGCGTCGCTCGATGGGAACGATACCGGCGCGGTATCGTCAGCAGAGGTCGGGAACGCGACAGGGGCGGCGGCGGAGGCCTCAGGGACGGGTTCGGCACTAGATTCGGGGGCGGCTTCTACTGCATCCTCGGCGCCATCAGTGGACGGGAATGCCACAGGGGCGGCAGCTTCGTCGGCGATGGCCTCGGGGGCGCTCTCCACCGCGGGCTCGCCATCTGCCAGTGCGTCCTGGGCGACTTCCTCGGTGCCAACCTGGGGGACACCCTCAAGGTCCTCTGCGATAACGACAGGGTCCTCCGCGGGCACGTCCTCTACGTCAAAGCCAGTGACGACAGCAGACTTCCTGTGCGAGGACACGGCCTCGTCCGTGCTGGACACCTGATCGGCCCACATTGTGGCGAAGTTGCCACCCAGGGCAAGAAGCTCGCCATGAGTGCCCTGTTCGACGATGCGCCCATCCTTCAAAACAAGAATCCTGCCGGGAGCATTTAATAAGCCCGCGCCGTATTAATGGCAGCGCAAAATTTCACATACAGGTCAGCAGATGCGATGGTCTAGACGTGCGGTGATTCAGCGAAGGTTCCGTTATCTGATACTGTACAGGTACTCACCGAGAGCCGGTGCGCGATAGAAAGCGAGGAACGTCCTTGGACGAGGTTCTGCAATGCCTTCTGGATGTCCTTTTCGGTCGAGGTGTCCAGAGCGCTGACGTAGAAGGCCATGTGAGTACGTTATGTAGGACAGAACCCAAATACACTCGGACCTTGTGGCCTCGTCCAAAAGCAGAATGGGAGGATCCTTCAGGAGCGTCCGGGCGATAGCGACACGTTGCTTCTCGCCGCCGCTCAGCCTGATACCACGCTCGCCGACCTTGGTGTCGTAGCCGTCCGGGAAGCTGAGGATGCGGTCATGGATCTGGGCAGCCTTCGCAGCGGCGACAATCTCCTCCTGGGTAGCACCGAACTTGCCGTACCTATGTGCTTACAGGTAAGTGTTAAAAACATGGAGAGGGCTGTGATGAGTACTGACGCGATGTTGTAGCCGATGCTAGCGTTGAAGAGCACCGGGTCCTGAGGCACAACGCCGATAGCCTTCCGCAGACTATCCTGAGTGACATCGCGGAGATCTTGGCCATCGATGAGGATGCGGCCGTCGCCCTCCTTGAGGTCGTAGAACCGGTAGAGAAGACGCAAGATCGTGGACTTGCCCGCGCCAGACTCGCCGACGAGCGCAACAGAGGACCCCTTGGGCACCTTGAACGATACGCTCTCCAGAGCCGTGCTACGGCCGTCGTACGAGAAGTTGACGTTGTCTACACCGCTATAGTGAGCACCTCATGGCGACCTTCATGGTTTGAGGTTGGTACTTACCGAATTCGATCTCGCCATTCTCGACGATGAGATCGGGGGCGTTCGGCCGGTCGTTGATCTCGGTCGGCTCGCTGAGCAGCTTAAGAAGACGCTCCGTGTCGACGAGGGATTGGTTGATCGTTCGGTACAAGTACCCGAGCATGTTCAAAGGACCATACAGCTGGGCCAGGTACGTGATGAAGAAAACGAACTGATGAGGCTGTGACTGGCCGCGAACGACACGCATAGCGACAATCATGGAGCCAACGAGGAGACCCAAAGTCTATATTCCTTGTCAGCACGCATGCGGCGGGAGTGTGTAGAAGACAACGTACAATGATGAAGTTTTGGACGAGGTTGAGCAGGTTCAACGAAACTAACCACGCGTAATCAGTACTTCGCGGTACAAGGTAGGTGTAAATGTACGTACCCATAACCTTGTACTCGAGATTCTGGTACTGGCGGATGGAGTCGCGGTAACGCTCGCCCTCGTGTTCTTCACCATTGAAGTACTTCACGGTCTCGTAGTTGAGCAAGCAGTCGGTGTGGATCCCACGAATAACCATGTCACGCTCGTTCATCTGCCGCCGGAGCTTGGTGCGCCATCTGGTAAGGACGACGCTCGCGGCAACTAAGGGGTAGTGGATAAGTATATGCACTTGAACACCATAGGAGAAGGTGAAAGTGAAACTCACCATATGCGGCCATGACGAAGAAAATGACGATGGCGAGAGTCCACTCGAAATACACCACGAAGAAGACCAGCGCAATAGCGATATCGAAGAACGTAGGAAGAATGTTGAAGATAATGGTCTACATCGTGGAGATTGCCGTCAGAATGATCATTCAAAACGTTCGTGAGCGAGCGCACCTCGAAAGTGTGGTTGATAGCAGCGCCACGGTCAAGAATGCGCAGGACCTCTCCGGTCTTGCGACGCGCGTGAAACGCGAACGAAAGCTGGAGGAGGTGATCAAACGACAACTGCGACATTTCTAGAGATATGTCAGACATGGCGCAAAATAATCGCGAAGTTAGATTTCACGTACCTCTGTCGGAGTACTGCATGACCGGGATCCAAAGAGTCTGTTCCAAAGCCCATCAGGACCGCATATATGCGCTATAGACTGCATTTACTCACGTCACGCAGAGCAGCCAAGCCTCCCGTAGCCTGCAAGAAGCGTAGAGCGACATAGGCACCTAGGTACGGCCATGGTGACGTCTGCGAACCCTCTTCGAAGATGCGCACAAGCTGCGCGAATACCAATGGAACGAGGAAGTTCACCACGCGCCCCACGAGCATGACAAGGAAACACAGGAACTATAAGGCACCAATCAGCACCCGGTCACGCGAGCAACATGTGTATCACATACTGCGAGGAACTGCAGAGAGGCACTCTTCGATGGCCACAGGTAAGGCGCAATGTGCTTAATGCGGGCAAAGATCTCACACCACGACGGATCGAGTGCAATGTCTTCTTTCGCCTCCTAATGAAAACAAACGCGTCTCAGCTCCGACGCAGACGCGCTAGAAGCTCACAATTGTACTCACATGAGCCTTGGGCGGGGGTACACGCACGGTAGAAGGAGCAGGAGTGTGAGTACGCGTAGTGGGCCCGGAGCTTTGTGCGACGGATCGGCCGCTGCGGAAAGTACCATACTTGCTTGCCTCCGCGGAGAAGGGAGAGAGCCCCGACGAGGGCGCCGCGGCGTCTTGAGCAGGGATGAGGAGGCTCGTGTCCGTCGGTGTTTCTTCGTCGATAGTCTCCGCGGGGACGTAGGAAACACGCGGGAAGAGGAGGGCGGAGAGCAACGGAACAAGGAGAAGGACGCGGAAAGCGGGGAACGCGAGATGGACAAGGTAGACGGTAGAGAGGGGGCCTGTGAAGCGTATCTACGATTAGCCAACATCCACGCCGCGTTGCAACGTGCGCTATAGAAGTGTAAAGGGAGACGTACGCGTAATTGCAAGGGCCAAGAACACGACCTGTGCAATATCCAACGCCAGGGAGAAGAACACCCCGTGCTTCAGCCGGCGGAGCGACCACACGTCGACGCCGCGGATTTCCTTCCATGCTCCAAGGGCCGCGAGTCCAGTGAACGCAGCGAGACCTACGACCGCGTTGATCTCGAGTCCGGTAAACCCGGGCCAGGTCTTGCCAATAACGGCCCAGACGACGAAGGCAAGTCCGTCGAGAAGGTAAGTGAGGCCAACGAGAGAAAGGAAAGCATATATGAGAGCGCGACGGTGCGTACGAGTAGCAACGACGACGGCGGTGATGGGAGATGGCGCGGAGGACGTCTGCGGCGCGGGGGCACGCACGAAGAGCAGCGAGAGGGTGGCGAGAAAGACGATGCTGGGTGAGAGCACGCGGAGGATGAAGAGCGGCGTGAGGTCCGCGAGCGGTAGGGCCATGGTGGTCGTTGCCGCCGTCGTCGCTGAGCTCGACGTCGTCGTGGGTCGTAAGAAAGAGGGAGGGCGATGGAAAAAGTTGCGCGCGGTTGTGGTTGAAGACAAGCCGCGCCTCGTGTTGTGGCTAGGATTCTTATCGGGAAGACGTTCACCCTGGACTTAGCGGCCTCGCTTGCTGCTCATGTCGCGTTCCGGGTCGAGCATGCCGATGTCCTCGACATTGCCCCCGGTGCCGCCTCCCGTCTATCGAGTATGATGTCAGATAAGACGCCTCTGCCGGCTTCAATTCCATTCATGCATATGCGTCCCCGACTCAGGTCTCAGGCCACAGGTGCGCTCGTACGTTGAGTCGACGACTGCTGCACGGCGGCAGACGAAGGCCGAGGGCACTGCGCGGCGGTATTGCGGCGGCGCGTCGCGCCAGGTCGCGCAGGGTCGCGCGCGCCGTGGATCATGATGCCGCCGATGACGTGCCTGAGCGCCAGGGCGCGCCCGACGGGTCGGAGTAAGCAGCCGCCGATGTCAGGACTGTGTGCCTCCGTCGTCCGACGGGCCATTTGGCATGCTTGGCAAAGCTACCAGACTTGTGGAAGAGGATACAAGGCATCCATGTCGAAAGGAATCTGTGAGCATGGTAGCTTGGACAGCTAACAGGTTGATTGACATTGACACGGACTTTAACATATACACACGCACAGACATCGTAGTAACAGTACACATAGGATTCTGGCAGAAAACACCACAACTAGCAAAGATACGGACTAAGACAACAAGGCAGACATACACTTCGCACAGCAGAGACTTCCGCAGACAGACATATATCACAGCGTTTTCCCTTACTCTTCGTCTCCGCGCTTGAACGCCTTCTCGATTACGCCGTCCTTCAGCTTGTACCCGTTCGCTGCGAACAGCTTCGAGCGCAGGAAAGGGTTGGTATCGTAGATGTCGTGTTCCTTGGCCTGCAAACCCGCGAAGAATGGTTGGTTACATGTGGCGTACGACGGAGAGGTAAGCTTACCCGTTCGTCCAGCTCGGTGGTCTTGACGGTTACAGAATCGGGCTGCGAGTGCCTCTGCAACTGGTAGTAGCGCGCTTTCTCCTTGACGATTTGTCCGAGAAGGAACGCGAGCAGCTCCTCGTGGTCGCGCGCCTGCGTGAGGTACTTGCGGAAGCCCTGTTGCGCGCAAACGATCAGTAACATGTCCGGCGACTACAAGCACACCACAGAAAAGGCTACACGCGGCGAGCAAGGCGATTTTACATTGCTCGCAACGCATCGCGATCCCTATACGAGAATGCGGATCGAAGACGGAACTTACTCGCTCGAGCGTCTTCTTGATCGACATCTTCTGAGCATTCACGAAGCTCCCGATGGTCACGGAAATTGCGAGGTCGATGTCGTCCGCGCGCACGTACTCGCGCAGCGCCATTTTCGCGCTCGCCTCTGACATGCGGATGATGCTCTCCAGGTGACGGATGGTGATGGGGAATGAACCAGTGGCGAGCGATTCGCGACGCAAGTCGGAGAACAGCCGCGAAATCTTGTCCTGGTCGAGGTCGAACAACTTGGGGCGCACTTTGTCCTTCGCGTACATAATGTACTTCCGGAGCAGATCTTGCGGAATGATCTATGCGGGAGGTGAGAATACTGTCTCACACGCTGATATGACACTCACGTCTGCATCCAAGGTAGTCCCGACGTCCATCTCATCTTTGTGCGCCTCGAACTTGGGGTGGCTCCGCAGATGGCTGCCTACGACGAATCGAGCGAGGAGTTCGTCCTGGACGGGGTCGACCGTGTCCTTCACCACGCACAGGACGTCGAAACGCGACAGAATGGGCTCTGTCAGCTCGACATTCTGCTGGAAAGGAATGGTGGGATTGTAGCGGCCACGGATCGGGTTGGCCGCGGCAATGATGGCGCACCGCGCCTGAAGCGTGGTGACGATACCGGCCTTGGATATCGAGATGGACTGCTGCTCCATCGCCTCGTGAATCGACGTCCGATCGGAGTCGTTCATCTTGTCGAACTCGTCGATGAGACAAGTTCCCTTGTCGGCGAGCACGAGTGCGCCACCCTCCAGAGTCCACTCGCGCGTGATAGGATCCTTGCGCACGCTCGCCGTAAGACCGACGGCAGACGCGCCCTGACCCGTGGCGAACACAGAACGATGGGCCGTCTTCTCCACATACTTCAAGAATTGGGACTTGGCCGTTCCTGGGTCACCGAGCAGAAGGACGTTGATATCACCACGAATACGATGCTTCCGGTTAATATCCTTGGAAACACCGGAGAAAAGCGATAGGGCCAAGGCTGTCTTGATGTCTTCATGGCCGTAGATGGAGGGGGCGATAGACTTGATGATGCGTTTACGAATGCGGTCGTCACGCGCTAGCAGTAGGATCTCCTTTTCGTCATCCTCGGTCAAGCGGAAGGCCGCGAACTGGTCCTCTTTCTTGTTGACGTGGTTGGCTTCTAGGATCGTCGAGAACACCGGGAAGCCATTCTTGGAGTTGAGGGACGCGTCGAAATTGTTGCGGTATATACCAGTGATTTCCTAGCAGGGGCCATTGTTATAAAAGAAGCACACCCACGGAATGCACTCACAATTTCCTCGCCAGGCTTCGCCCTGTCTATCAAATCCCATAGCAGCACGACTTCGCGATGCCGTGGGAGACGTCCAGGGGGAACAGAGCCGGGAGACTCTTGCAGCGTCATTTTCTGGTAATTTCTGTACACCGTCTATCCGACGCATCAGAGTCATAGTATCGATACAGAATTGGTTAATTTACCTGCTCTGAATTGACATGGAAGGGTCCTTTGCTCTCGCAGTTGGGGCAATAGCTAATCTTCACCTCCCGGGTCGAATCCTGGTAGAAGGGACCCAGCACCGCCCCGCACTTCCGGCAGTCGAACTTCACGTATTTGAGTTGTGGGAACACTCCCGTTCGACGAGTCACGACGCCGGTTACTCGGACAAGAGTGTTGAGATGTGATCGCCGGAGGTCGCGAAGAGAGGAAGCGAGGGGGAGGTCGGTTATGCGAACGTGCACCTCCGAATGAATACGTTCGTAGGCCGGGTAATAGAGCAAGATCGCGCTCAACGCAACTTCGTCGAAGATGGCCAACATAGCGCTCGGACAGTTGGTGAGGAAGTAAGCGAGGATGGGCTTCGACAACGCAAGGTGCAGATACGATACTTCCAACGACTCGGCATTGTCTGTGACACTGATCAGTAAAGCTACCCCGACATCTCGATCGCGATACGCACTTTCTCCCAAGTGTCGGATGCGTTGACCGTACACCGACGCGCCGTTCTCGTCAACATATGTCATGAGGAACTGGCGGAAGTGCCGAACGATAGATCGTCTAACACGTTCGTTGGCGATCCATTCCGCAATCGACTTCGCTTTGATATCACTCAGTTGCTCCAGCGGAAGTTCCTGCACACACTGTTAGATCGACCTGACTATAACTCACCATCGTAATACTCACATCGTCTACACCTTCCAAGTCGTCGAGGTCCTTCCTCTCATCGTATTGCCGCCGGGTGCGCCTCTTCATGCCCGCAAGAAGACCACCATCGACGTCGTCGTCTTCCATATCATCGCTTTGAAGGAAGTCGGGCATGCGACTTCGAGCAGCAGCACGGGCACCCCTCCGGCCTCCGCGCTCCAGACGGTCTCTGCGAGCCATATTGGCCTCAGCAGCGCGCCTTTGAGCGGCCGACATCTCCTCAAAGTCTTGGTCATCGTCAATGTCGCGGTCGGAGTATCGGTCCAGTAGCTCGTTCGTCGCATAATCGCTGTGCAAAAATGTGAGAATGAAGGGATATGAGCGCGAAAACTCGCAACTTACTCTTCGAACTCCTCTGCGAATAGATCGTCTCCGTCTTCGGCATCATCCGCGTCATCCTCGATGTCTTTGACCGCGTCGCGCTCATCCAGGCTCTCGTCTGTGTCAGAGAAAGGCGCAGGTGGTGAGGACGGTGGAAGGGATGACTCTTCGTCGCGTTCTGCGCGCGACGGTCCCGCGGGCGAGGATCCCGGGGGAGGTGTGACTGAGCGACGCCGTTTGGCACCGCGAGGGGTCTGTACGCAACGAATAAGCGTTCTGTCATAGTTTTCACGCTCCTAGACATACCGCCATTGTGAATTTGAGAGGAGATGCGCGTCGAGAGGTGGTGGATGCAGGAAGGAAGGATGAGACAAGGTTTCCTCCGACGCGTCGCGCTCATTACGGGCGGAGTTGTAAATTGCCACAGTCGCGTCGAGATTGGCGCCGAAGTTCAAGGCGCGTCGGTGGCTGAGATCCTCCAAGCGTCCTCTACGCTCAACCATCATACCTCCGCCGGATACCTCTTTCTTCCTACCACCATCTTGACTTTGCGAATACGCGTCGCGGTATTTGTTGCCAGAGCTGCAATGGCCGAACTCTCTTCGTCAAGGATCAACCGCCAACTGAGATCCTTGCGCATGAAATGCACAAGTCTCAACGCTCTCACTCTCGCACCTACTAAGCCCGCGGTCTCTGTCACGTACGGGAGCTCGCACCGGAATGTTTCCAAACACGCCCAAGATGATGACGGAACCCCTCCCCTGGCTATTCTTCAATCTCTGGACAATTTCGGGACCAGGCTGCACCTTGACCGGGCCATCATCGAGAACATGCAACTCTCCAAACGCATCTACGAAGTTCGGGACGCCTTCCGGAACATCGTACAATCTGTCCTTGGCCCAGCGCCGTCTCTTGATCACGAAGAACGAGGCCGTGTTCTTGACCTGACAAGCATCTGCGCTCGACTCATCGGCGAACACGTCCAGTCGGAAATCGAGGCAGCTTTCGATGACCTACGGGATTCCGACGTCCTTGAGGACGACAGAGGCACTCAGGCCATGGATGACTTGTATGACCAAGTGCCGCCTGCGTATCGATCGTGAGTGACACTGTCAAGCCATCTACGCATTACGTCGGTCTGAAGAATACGCCGCTAACGCTGGATATCTAGGCGTATGTTTGTCGCACATGCTCTCACCTACATCCTAGAGGCATGCCCACACCATCCCACCCTCTTGAGCGCCCTGTTGGACGTATCCCTGTCTCATGGCCTGGTGCCAGAGGCGCAGACAGTCCTATCACATCTCTTCGCCGTGGCCATCAAGCCGCGCGCTCAGTCAACCTATACCTGTCCCCTCACGCACCCCGCACACAAGAACTTCCTCAGCACACTACGAAAGTCCTGCACACAGTCGATAATCAACAACCGGACGTTCGCTCGACTTGTCATAGACTGCCTATCTGAACCAGCCTCAACGAGGTTGCACGCCTGGACCTCGAAGGCAGTGAACCGTCTCGCGCGCGAATTCCGCGAACAGGACTTCAGCGGCTGTTTCGTCCCTCTATGCACGGGCCTAGTGCAGGCTGTCGCCGATGTCAAACCCAACGCGAAAGGGGGAAGGAAAGGAGGGAAAGTGTTGGACGACGTCCACGCCCAACTATATGACGAGGCCATTGAACGATTGCGGAAATGGGCCATCACCATGCTCGACAGGCTACATACATCCAGCCCAGACTCAATGGACGACTTCGTCGTGTGCGTAGATTTCCTGGTCGCTGCTGCGTCACATGGGCTACACGAGAGCCACGACACACCGACTCCACGCCCCGCTTGTTTGGCGAACGCGCTTGTCTGTTTGACTGCATACTGTGTCTCATCCCAACGTTCTGCGTCTCTACACCCGCACGACTTTTCCTCTCTGCAGGATATCCTTCGGTCCGCCAACGTGCAGAACGGGACCTTCAACGACCTCATCTCTCACATCTTCCCCCTCCCACGCATCGAGCTCTTCGCCATGCCCCTCGCAGAGCCTGAAGATGCCAATACGCCCACACCCCCTCCTACTCCACCCACCATCCATGGAGACGCTATCGAGGCCGTCTCCGCGCTTGCTACTCCTCTGCGTACCCAGGGTCTCCTGAGGTGCGAAGCTGCCCTGTGGCTGGCCGCTCTTCAGCACGTCGAGATACTCATCGCCACGCCGACGGTCACCCAGAGCATGACCACTCCGGGGCGGAAGCTCAGCCAGAGCCAGCTTTACAGTCTCCGACTCGAGGTAATGGACCGCATGGAGGACGCGGAAAGCAGGTGCTTCGGTGGGAATCCAGGCGGCGGGATGGCGGGTACGGCGCCTCCCGAAGAGGGCGAATGGGAGTGGGAGGAAATGGTCGGCTCGTGGGTGCTCAAGTCTCCCGCGCCCGCCCTCACCAAGAAGGCAAAGGACCACTGCCTCACGGGCAAGCGCCGCAAGGCCGGGGCCCGCGCTTCTCCTGTGCTGTCTCGCCCTCCAGCTGGGTCGTTGATACGCGAGGCCCTCACTGCAGCCCGGCGGACGACGAATACAGAGCCAGAGGCGTCCGCGTCGACATGTCGGTCGGTGCCCGTGCGCACAAAGAACCCGTTGAAGAGGAAAGCGACATCTATATCCACATCCGCTACCTCAAGCCGCGCACCTTCGCGTGCTGGGTCGTCTGACGACGAAGAGAACGTTGCACCGCCTCGGAAGGTATCAAAGTCCACTAGCAGGCTCCACCACACCCCCACCCCCGCGCGACGTTCCTCCAACTTCGCGACTATCCTCGCGGACGCGCAGATGAACGTCATCTCACTCCGCGCCGAGCGCGAGGCCAAAGCCAAAGCCAGAGCCTCGACGAAGGCACCCACGCGCGGCCCCTTCACCTCCTCCCGCACGTCGTCCGTGCACGCGATCTCCGCGCCGCCCCCGCCGATCGCAGCGTGGCGGCGGCAGTCGAACTTTACGACGCTCCTTGCGGACTCACAGCGGAACGTGGTCTCGTTGCGCGAGGAGAGGGCGCGGAAGGCTCAGCAGAGCGTGCGCTTCGGGCAGGCGTCGTCCCAAGAGACCATGTCGATTTCTGACGACGAGGACGACGGGTTGATGGCGCACTGGCAGAGCGATATTGACCCGGAGAGCAGCCCTGTCCGTGGGGCGGGGCCCGCGCACCCCTCGTCGGACGATGCGCTTGACTTGTTTGCGTACCCGGACTCGTCGCCGGTCCGCTCACGATGAATGGTGCCAGGTTCGATATGAGATAGCGTTTACCTTGATGCGCGGTGTGCCTTTGTATATGCGCTTCCTAGAGATGTCTGTGTACCCTACACTGTTTTTGTATACTGAGGTCACTATGGACTGGATGAGATACTTGGACAATCAACTCCCCAGTGTATGTTTATTCGAGCCGACTCGGACACCGTGTATCTTTACTCGCACGTCCTCAAGCTATTGACAGCCGTCCCCCGAGCATTGCAGCACAACGTCGCAGTTCGTACCGTATAACCATAAGGCGCAACCACGGTCAGGGACAAGCGCAGGCCTGGCAGGTGGCGGTGCAACAGTGAACAAGTCCGAGTCGAAGCGAGTGACGCGGACATAGTGTTTGCCGTCGGAGGCTATGAGATCACACTCATCGCACCTGCCAGTACCGGACTCTGGCGGAGGTCAATAGGTTAAGAACGCATTGGCATTGAGACAAGACACAGGTGGTGGTACAGCTAGGACGACTACAGCAGCATTGTTGAACACTTTCGGGCGACTACAGATAATGTAAGGTCTCGAGTTTGGTATCAATGCGGGGATTGGATATCAAGAGCAGAGGTATAACGTATGCGGGGGCAATGAAAGCCGATGGTAAAGCAACGAAGGGAGAGAGCATGGACGATAGGAAAGATAGAGAAGGGGAAACAAAGCCAAAGCAGGAGACAGAAAAGCAAACCGCGCCACTCCGTCGCGTCGACAAGGCGTATGCGGCATTGACGGACACTGCTGCGAAAGACCGAGCGTAAGTCGACAGACGTATAGGAGCAACCGGAAGACCGCAGCGACTCACCAAACTACGCGTTGCGATCCATAAAGTCGAACGTGTCCAAGGCCGACTCGCCAAAGTTCCACCCACCGCCGGGGCTGGACGCATTGGACGCATCCGACGGCGGGCCGCTGGGCACAAAGTCGAAGACAGACGAGTAGGCGGCTAGTTGCGCGTCGGCCATGCCCCCTCCCTGCTGGGACGCGCCTGCGTCGACGAACTGACCCAACAGGTCCCCGGGATAGTCCGAGCCGTACATCGGCGCGGGGACGATGTCGCACGGGGGTGCTGGAGGTGGCATCGCCGGCGCGACTTGAGCTTGAGGGGCCGGTGGGTAGTACGGGAGATGTTGCGGGCCGAGGACGCTCATCGCGAATTGCATGGGCGGTGGCGCGTGGGGCTGCGGCGGGTACGCCCAATGCACGGGGCCGTTGCGCAGGATCGGCGCTCCCTGTGGCTACGAGGAAATTGGACGACGGGTCAGCTACCAGGTAGCGCATAAGAGCTCGAGCACACTCACCCATCCCATCTGTGGCGCATAGTGCGCGCCGCCCTGCCCGAGCTGGGGCGCGAAGGCATGTGCGTTCGGCGGGGCCGCGAAGGTCGGCGGGGGCGCAAAGGCCGACGGGGCTGCGGGGGCTGGCGGGAGCGCGAGGGCCAGCGCGTCCAAGGAGAACGGAAGCGGCATGTGCAGCGCGACCGTCGGTGCGGGTGCGGCGGGGGTCGGGTTGGGCGGCGCGGTGGCCTTCCGGCGAGAGCGGCGGCGCGGTGGCTTAGGGCGCACCTCCGCGATGCTCCCCTCCTTCTCCGCTGCCTCCTGCTGAGCCAGCAGCTCCGCTTTGGCCTTCTTCGACAGCGGGGTAAACTTGTAATTGGGGTGCAAGACGGCGTGCAGCGCCTTCGCGTCGCGCGCGGCCTGCTTATACGGCTCCTTCGCCGCCGCATCCATCTCCGCCCACCGAATGCTGAGCTCGGTGGAGATGGCATCCATGCAGAATTTGCCACCAGGATGTGCCGCCTTCTTCAAGGCTAGCTGCTCTGACCGGAAACAGAGCCATTCGTTCGGTGGGCGCTTGATGTGGACGGTGGGTGGGGAGTAGGGCGTAGTGGATGATGAGGCCTTGGCGTTCCTTGTCCGGTGCGGTGCCATTGCAGAGTGGTGAGGGTGGTGAGGGTGGTGAGGGTGGTGAGGGTGGTGAGGGTGGTGGTGTATGCGTGAGGTGAGTGATGCGGGCCGGGATGGTGGCGTCGCAGAGAGAGAATGCGGGGCGCGTTGATAGCGGGGGGATTGAGGTGGAAGGATGGTGGGGGGTACAATGCATGGACCAAGCGGGCATTTAAGCAATTTGGAGGTCCATGCGTGCGGGCTGTGCCGCCTTTGAGCAGTGGACGGGGGCCACACCAAGCGTCGGCCACGACTCGGCCCGTTCACGCCAGGCTTTGCGTGCGGCTATACTGCTTGGCGGTACTCCGCGCTTTTGGGGGGCAGGACAATAGGTGCCCTCAAAAAGGCCCGCTGGAGGAAAAACCGACATGAAGTGCGAGATGAACGTTGAACTCCGAAATCGAGACGAACGGGCGCTGCCACCAGCGCTGAGCTTGAACCAGTACCGAAGGAGGAGTTGTATTAGGCGCCCTGTGCCTGACGATCGGACTGCGTCCCGCCGCTTGCACAACTCCCCCACTTGCCGCCGACGGGGCGTCCAGTGTGCCATATTCTCTCGAGCTGGCCAAGGCACTGAGTGAGAGTGGTATGACACAGTGGTCTGGTTCAGCATGGTGGTCGTTCGCTCGACTTCAGCCAGCTTCACCCCACTGTGGACCGCCACTTCCCAGATCTCAGCTCTCGGGGTGGTCTGACGTCAAATCAGCCGTGGAACCCGACTAGTCCGAATCAGGTAGGTGGTATTACCATCATTTGATGGAGACCAGGTCGCTCACCTCTGTCGACCGTTTTAGGCCAGTGGTTTAGGGCAAGCCTTGCTAGCTTCACTGCGTGTGCCTGGGTCACGGTCGAGCGTAGACGGGTGTAGACATATGCCGCGGCAGACCTGCCCCTGGCAGGGGTGGCAAGCGGTGTAGTAGGCGGCTGATGTTGCGCATGAGTCCCGGTCCGTTCTTAGCCATCCTGAGCGCTTACCGTGCTCTCCGGCGTGGTCCCGAGAGGGTGCTCTGCTCAACGGCCCTCTCCGTGGGGCTGGCCTCTCGAGGCGGCACCCAGGCTGGACTCTGCACACCCGACAACGAGAGGAGCGGGGCGACGGGCGGGCAGAGCAGGCGGTCGCCGTGCTAGCCACAGGCGGCCGCCCCCTGCCTCCCGTCTGCCTGCCGTGTCTCGGAGTCGCAGCGCGGACGTCGACCGATCGCGCAGCGCGCGGAGTACAACAGTACTCCACATCGTGAGAGGCAAGAGGCGGCGGCCGGGAGGAGGAACGACGCCGAGGACGTTCATGACCGCGCGTCGGCGGACATGGAGATGGCACCTTAGCCATGCGTCGCGTGCTGTGGAACGGAGACTCGTCCAAGCGGGGGCCGCGGCCTGAGGCTCTGTTTGTACGACCGTCGTTTGTTTGCACCCCTCGCGGGGGCACGATTCACCCGCTACGAGGACGGATATGGGATGCTGGGAGCAGCTGCTCCTCTGAGCGGAGGAGGCGCCGCAGCGCGCGATCGGAGGAGCAGTTCCTGTATTTGCCTTAGGATCAGGGTGACCAAATACCGTCGGTGACGGGAGTACGTACCCCCCTCTATGATCACATAGCGTCGAGGTGCGTTTACGCGACGGTCCATGCTCCGAAATGCGTCGGATTGGGTGCCAAGGTTCCCGCCCCGCGTGCGCCCGCATGTCCTCCTCCATTCCGGGGCTGGGCCTTGTGTTGCGCAGCATGTGCAGCACTAGGCGGCCTAGCGCTGAGTCATCTTTAGCCAGAGGATAGCGAGGGCAAATTTGCTGCAGCAACTCGCCATCATCATGGAGTCGGCTACGCCGCCGCAATCTGCCTTTGCCCCCAGATGGGCCAATCCTCGCGAGCAGATGTGAAGCTCACTCCCGCCTGTCTGGGTAAGAGTAGAGGCGAAGGGGAATGCAGGGTCTACCCCGGTGTGTGAGGCGCGTACGGTACCCGGAGAGTCCGATGGGGGCTTGAAAGTACGGGAGGAGATAGTCTTGGACGTTGAACGTCACTGAGCGCTTGAGAACCGGAAAGGCGGAGAAGCTGGTATCAATAGTACCCTGAAAAGGTGTTATGGTTGCCTGATTGGGAATACGGGGCGATCGTGAGGTAGGACCCCGGGCACGGGAGGGGTGTACAAACAGAGGCCAAACAAAGGCTTGATCACGGTCGAAGTAGACGCCCACACGGGACCGGGGAGATAAGTTGAAGTGGATAGGCGCGGTATATAACAGACAGACGTTCCTCGGTCTCCTCCCACCATCCACCTCGCGTTCCTCGACACCCCCGCTCTTTCTCGTTCCCCCCGGCCTCTGCGGGCGTTCGCCTTCGCGTCCCGCACTCTCCGATTCCCCCACTTTCCAATCCTCCACCACCCCCAACCCCTCCACCTCCTCCCACCATGGCACCCACGCGTAACCAGCGCACACCCCACAGGGCCCAACCGCCACACCTGCTCCCAGAGCCTACCGACATCCCCGAAGGCAGCCAGGGTGGGAAGATCCCCAGGCCATCGAACGCCTGGATCCTGTATCGTACGGAGCACGCCGCGCGCCTCAAAGCGGAGAAGCTCGCCAAGAAGGAGCCTCCTTACCGACAGTCAATGGTCTCCAAGATCGTCGGGCAACAGTGGCGCGCGGAGCCTCAGTCGGTGCGTAACAGGTACGAGAAGGAGGCAGCTCGGCTCGCGGAGATACACGCCGAGATGTACCCGGAGTACAAATTCCAGCCCGTCAAGAAGGAGGTGAGAATAGCGTTGCGCGAGGAGGAGGCCAGGCAGAAGAAACTCCTCTCGGACGCGAAGAAGGCAGCGAAGGAGAGCGGCCGCAAGGCGTCCCCCCGGGCTTCGAGCAGCCGCAGGGCTTCCGCGGAGGCCGCGCCGGTCCAAGCTCCCGCGCCGCGTCGGGCCTCCACGAGGAGCGCGACCAAGGCGCAAAAGTCGGCCTCATCCACCCCCGCCGCTATCCTCAGCGCACCCCAGCCTCGCGAGCCCATTTCCCGAGGCTCAGGCGCGTCGCCACCCCTTGAGTCGGACGACGACTCGTCCACGCTCTCCTCGACGCCCAGTCTCTCTTTCGACGGGGATACCCTCCTCCACCTCCCATACCCCATGCAGGCGGCCATGTCTGGCTTCGCGCCGCTTCCTGTACCCGGCTTTGGCCAAGTTGTTGCGCCGGGCTTCTCTCAGGCCGACAACGTCTGTTACCTGTCGCCGGACTTCCTCCAGCAGGGGCCATCTGGTCAAGTCATGGTCATGGGCGCAGATGGGACGTTGTCGACGTCCTTGTCCACTCCAGGGGACTCCCCTCCCTCGTACACCGAAGGGAATCAATTCGACGCGCTCAACATGCGCTGCGAGTGGGTTGGCGGGCCACCGATGGCCTTCAATGATGTGAGTCTTCGTCTCCCTCAGTCACATTGCACACGCTGATTGGTGACTTCATAGCCGCAGAGGCCGTTCCCGGCCCATTTGCCTATCGCCATGCCGGGGCAGATGGTGGACGTCGACGACGTTCTCCGGGCGTTGGAGTTGGCGCCATCCATCGGTGCTTGGGCGGCTTCCCCGCCGGGTGACGTCGATATGCACCTGGCTCATCTCCTGAGCAGCCCCCAGTCCGCGACGTGTTACCCTCACGGCGACGGCTCCGGCGACGACGCGCTCGCACAGGCCATGAACATCGGGGACGTCCAGGAAGTCATGGACAACTCGTCCTATGGCGCCTCGACGAACGGGTCGAGCTTCGATGCTGCTCTGGATGTGAACCCTCGCTCCTTCGAGGACGCCCTGGAGTTCCAGAACACCTTCCCGGATACGGCCGGCCAACTCATGGACCCAAATGAGTTCTACCAGACTCAGGCCGCGGAGGCGGCAGTGCAATACCCTCAGCTCGCAGAGGACCTTGGGCTCAACACCCCGACGACGAGCTTCTCCATGGACGATATGGGGCTGCAGTGGTACTCGAACACGGAGTCCATGGACGAACTCTTCGCGGGCGTCCCGCTGGAGTCTCACGACGCCTCGGGCCCCTCTTCGGGGGCGGGCCACTCCCACTCCGGGCCTCCGACGCCCACCCAGCACGACGCGTTCTACGGCGCGTCCCTCCCCCCGACCCCGACGGTCGACTACTCCGCCTTCGTGTCGTCGGTCTCCCCCTCCCCGTTCGCGTCGTCGGTCGCCCCCTCCTCGTTCGCGCCGACGCCCGCCCCTTCCCCGTTCGCGCCGACGCCAATGTCGACGCCGGTCGTCGAGACCGCCGACTTCGGGTCCACGCCGGTCGACAACACGCCGGCGTTGCAGCGCTATGTGCCCCCCGGCGGCGCAGGGCAAGCCTCTCGGCGCCGCGTCGGGCAGCGGTTCCCTCGTCCGCCCTTCGTGCCCGGGCAGGCGCAGGGGTCGGGCTCTAGGTCGTCGTCGACGTAGAGCGCGCGCTCTTCGTCGCCCTCGCGCGGGTCGGGGTGTTGTCTCCAGGGTCGTCATGATCGTCGTCGTCGTCACTGGTATGTCTTCTCTGGCTCGTGCTTTGGGATCATGACACTGACGAGCGCCCTCAGGTCGCCCTCTTGGAACGTCCCGCATGCCCGCTGCTGCCTCGGTCTCCCGTCTTGCTCCGCCATCTCTGTCTCGCCGCCCGTCTCCCGCCATCGTCTCCTGCTCCCCCGCATCTCTCCCCGCATCCTTCGCTATCCGGTTTTGCGTCCTCCGCGTCCGCGACTCCTCACTATTCGACATCGTCCACGCTCCTCGCTCAACCGGATTCGCCTCGTTTTATGTTATCTTTATCGTTATCGCTTTCGTCGTTGCATCGCTCGCAACTCCTGTCTACTCTTAACGACATCTACGACAAGCAACGATACTCTCCGCTCCCGTCTCGCTCTCATCTCGCACCCCTCTCCGCGCTTGCGCGTCGTCCTTTGCTATCCCATCCTGCTTCGTTACGTTACAATCCGCTGTATCGTGTCCTCCATCTATGCTCTCCCGTTCTCATCTTCATCGATTTCTTCGTTTTGCTGTATATGTTATGTCTCGTGGAATATTCTGTCTCGCTTTCTCCCTGTTTTCCGCTCGTCGTCACCAACCCCCTACCCCTCCCCCAATCCCCACCCTTTCGATGCTACCCTGTTTTATACACCAACATGCTTTTCGGACTCGTCCCCGTTATCGTCGTGCACGCAGTCATCGCTAGCCTAGTCTCGCTTTCTCTTGCACGCAATCTGTCTATACAATGCTTTCGCAGCATAATCCAATGTGTCGTTGTCTGTAGCCCCGGCGGCATGCACCTCCAAGTACAGCGCCGTCTTTCACGTGAGGTACGCCGTTCGCCCGCTCGTTCGAGAACGTCCCGCCTCCTGAGCATGCTGTTCTGCGGGGTAAGTCTAAGAGACATGTCCCGCAGAGCAGCGAGGCGACGATCGTTGGGCGCGTCAGGCCTCGGAGGCTGCAGCTCGCTAGTCGCGGGACACGGGCGCGCCCACCGCGACGCTAGCGACTGTTCCCTCTGAACGCTTGCTTGCCTCGACGGGAGCGACGGCGTTGGGCTGTAGCCGCATGGCCCTGCGTGTCCGGCGCGCGCAGTTCGTTAGCATAGTCTTCGCGGGCTCGCGGTCGGAACAGGCGTGCCCCGGCCCCTCCTCGCTCCGGGACTCGAGGAGCGCAGCCGTCCCCGCGGAACCTACCCTCCGGACTGCTCCAACACGATCGAGTTGCGCATGGGCTGCACCGGCTGGAACCCGTACCCGACCCAAGCTCGGTGGGTCTGATCAGAGAGGGTGGTGGCGCAGAGCTGCGCGCGATGAGCCCCGACCCGACGCCCGCCGTGTATGCCAAATTGGGCACTAATTGGCGATCGAACCGACTCATCCTTACAGCTCCACTCATTCACTACAAACGTAGACCGCAATCCGGCTAGAGGGCGGGATGTTGTAACGCGGGGCCCGTGCTGGCGGCCGGAGGTGCGTATGTCGCCAGCCCGCTTGTCGCCCTCCTTAGCCATGCGCCGCGCAGGCAGTATCGTGTATTCCGAACGCTAACAAGGGGCCCACGCGGAGCAGCCTCTTTCTGTGCCGAAAGGGGCGTACGCCAACATTCTCGACATCCATGCTCGAGCGCTGCGCTGCAGCGTACCTCGAGGCTCGCCACCAACCACGGCAGTTTCCTCAACGGTAATCCCCTTAGCGCTGACGGAACGACACAGCCGCCGGAAAGTGGGTCCCTGGGGTCCGACACGCGACACGATCTGCGATGTGAAAGCAACGCGGAAGCATTTTGCACGCGGGTATCACGTGTGCCACGTGGACCGTGTCAACTCCGCTCGTCCCATTGTCCGCCCAAAGCGCCACGGGCGCCCGTTCATTGTCCGCCCAAGGGGGACACGGCCGTCCCCGCGCACGGCCCCCTGCACACTGCCCGGGTGGTCGCCGAAGCGTTCGCGCACGCCTCGTGCTGCAGGGCCGTCACCCGAAGCTCGAGCCCCCCGCGCGGTCGGCCACTGCCAGTGGCGCGCCCTGTCTCAGCTCGTTTTCGGGATATCGGGATTGGACGACGGGGAGGGGGATGCGGGGGGAGAGAGGTGCGTGCGCAGCTTCTTTTTAGACGGTGTTCGCGTTCCATGCTCCTTTCAAGTGTACAGGCCGCCGAGTGTCGATGGCGTCTCGCAAGCGGGTGCTGGGCGCGGAGCTCGTCGTGCCAAGGGTTGTCGAGTCGCGGTCGCGCCATTATCCGTTTGGCAGAGCTGCCCTTGAAAGCTTGACGCGGCGAAGGAGCAATGCGCTATGTCGTTGTCTCTCGCTGCAATAAACCTCGGGTTTTCCTCCGGACAATTCCGTTGAGGGGTATGCAGCAACCCGTTTGGCGTGATCTTTGGTACGCACCGCACAGCATACGGTCGTGGCTGCAAACGATGTTTGCCCTCCAGCCTTCCCGCGCGAGGCGCAATCGCCCATGTAAGTGTAAATGGCGATTTGACGACTAACCAATGTGGGCTTTTGGATCCTCCTTGTCGAACGGTGCGTCGACTACCAACATACTCCCTTCGAGTCCTTTCGGCCTATGCTCAGCGCGCGAGAATAATGGGTCTCTATCTGTACCGTATTACCGCGCGCATACGCGCAGCTATATAATGCCTCTGCGCGCCATGAAATCGTCACTGTAAAGCGAGTCAACCTCGTCATATCCTGCAACGCCCACCGCACCGACTCAACACCATCCTCTCGCCACGACATTCGATCCAGCATTGCAGAAGCCTACGCGCATGCAAGCTATGCTTGCGCTACGAAGAGTACGTCCCACGAACTCACCCGCTGTATCACAGAGCTGACCCTTCGTTGCAGAGACCCTCTCGGGCCGTGTCCTCCAAAGCTACAGCCTTACCGCTTGCGCTGAAGACGTGCCTTCTTACCACGCGTACTTGCGCGAGAGACCACCCAAAGGGGCGCGCGCGATGCATCCCACATTCGCGTACCGGAGCGCATGACACCAGCCTCGCGGCCGGCCTGAACGACGCCCTCGCGGATGTGTCCCCACACGCGCCGCCCCTCAGCGCGCGATGCGAAACCCATGTATACTCTAAAACTCCTAGGGCGAGTGCTTCCCCTCCAAGGGGCTGTGGCGGAACTGCTACATGCGCAAATGACGTGCGCTATCGTATGTCTCCCCTCTTTTCAGAGTCCCGCGGTACCTCATGCTAACGCGCAATGGTTTTCAACGCAGGCTGCGTGCCGGTTCCGCCAGAGCCTGAGCGCCCCCTCCAGCGACCACTGTCAAGACCGACGCGGGGAGTGAATGCGAACGCCCCTCGGGGCGTGGTCGACTCTCGTCTCGTCGCCCCCCCATTGCGCGCCGCCTCGTTGTTAAGCCAGAGGCGGAGCAGTACCAGTACAAGCCATGCAATGGCACTACGCAGGAGCAGGCGTCAGGCGCCCTCCTCGACGGCGCCATACCCATCCACGCATTGTTGCCTGTCAAACTCGTGGATGTGCTTCAGGACGGAGCAGCTAGCTCTGAAGCAGGCGGCACAGCCTGACGGCCGCTTCAGCATGGACGCTATATCCACCGAGCTCAGCCTTCGGTGGAAGGCGATGGGGGCGGAGGCGAAGGAGCCAGACGAGCAGGCCGCGCACGATGCGAAGAAGGTGCACGCCGCCTTGCACCCTAACTACAGATACACGCGAGTGTCGAAGAAGTACATGGCGCAGATCCTGGCTCAGCAGGAGGCAACCGAAGAGGAGACCGAGGAGCATTTCCGGACCGTGCAGGGCTTCTTCGAGGTCCACCCCTAGGACGCCCCGACGGACAGACCACAGCGTACATTTCACCCACCGTACATCGTCGGCATTTCCATGTCGAAGACCCGCACAAGCAGTAGGCCTCCTCCTCAGGCCTCTTGGTCTCCCGCCGCGATCGACGTACACGCCGAAATGCCAGCGCGCCGCCGGATCCAGCCCCGACCGTGACTGCATCCAAGTCGACTGTTGCAGTGCACATGCCGTCTTGTTCCCGGCAACTTGACGACATATCCGATCAGGTCGAATTGGGCTGCACGTGGAAGAAGGCGCTGGAAAACGCTCGACGGGAACCTCGTCGAAATCTACGCGCTCGGTCTCGCGTGTACGGTGGGACGAATGCATTCATGCGAGGTGACCTTGAACACGCTACACATGCTTGGTCCCGCGCTATTCAATGCGCGTCCTCGGCAACTCTCGAAGGACAAGTGAAAGGCTCCCTGACTCGGCCTTCGACGCATTCGCAACCTTCCGAGGGCAGGGCGGCTCGCGGCTTGAGGTTCTAACCATGGAGGTCAAGTTCTACTCGCCACCGATAGTATAGGTGAGTGTGCTTGCGCTCTTAGTAGGCACCACTTGGTAGCTGACCCGTCGTCCTATGTCCTTATAGCCTCAGGGACTCCGTGTCGGTCCCGCGCGGACACGGCCCTATCCATTCAAGTTGGTCGTACCCGCCGATGTCCCACGCGGTCGCTCCCGGATACCTCGCCATGTTTCCAGCCAGCGCAATGTCTCTCCTTCTATCAACAAACTCCTCAAGTCGCGCCGGCTATGTGCTACCATTTTTATGCGTGAGGATGCTCGAGCTCCGAGTCGCTGCTTGTTAGCTGACACACATCGCCCCCAGGAGCTATACCCTTGGTGCAACGACACGCCATGCTCAGCGCATACTACACCATGTGCGTCGGCAGACAGGGTACTCGGCGGCTTCCTCGTAACTGCACGCCGTCACCTTCGCAAGGATGGGAAGGGCTATGCTCTGGATCGACCGGGGGATTCCTCTTTGTTCCACATCCTATGGCCCCGCGACATCCTACTCGACCGCATACAAGGACACTACTACTCCATAGGCGGTCGGCTGCTCCTGGCACGAACGTGAATGGGGCCTCAGAGACCAGAGAGAGTACTCACGGACCAAGGTTGAGAACTATCGACCCTCTCGCCGAAGATGAGCTCGCCGCCGTGCTATGGTCGTAGCGACTTCATCTCCTCATTCTCATCCATCTCCGAAGTCGCGTTATCGCCACTCTCCTCCCAATACTGCTACGCCGCGCCGATGCATGGACCTGATGGGCCTTGATATGGAGCAGGGGCGCGCCCTCTCCATCGTCGTACTCAAGGCCGGCACACCCCCGAGCGCCTGTGGCTAATCGCCCCGAGCTGTGGAACTTCATGGGACTTGGCCATCGTCAAATGGATTACTAGAACCTCAACAGTTCATTTTCGAGAACGACGTTGACACTAGCGATTTCTGCGACCAGAGGCTTTACGGTATCCCGATGGCCAACATCTCACCCACCCTGGCTATCATGAACCCGCTTCTCCATCTACTAGACCGGCAGCCTCGCTTTATACGGCCTCGCCGCGCGGTGTCAACAACGGTCCCCCTGCTTGACGAGCTTGGCATTCGCCCAGACACCAGAAGCCTTCAAGGAGAGGTTGGATGTTCTTCTTCTGCAGCGGGGCGGCGATATAATCGCCATCGCGTTGCTCCTCTTGAGGGTCGAACCAGGGCCGTGCCGATTGTGATACTCTGAGCGGCGCGTTACACTGCGCCGAGGATCTATGTTCTTCACCCTCCCGGACAACACCTGCCTACCATCCATCGCCACGGGGAACGCGCCCTACTGCGTTAGCGCGTTTGCCGCGGTCCGCCCGTAGCAGCTTTCCAAAGGCAGGAGATCACCTTTGAAAAGTTCGACTGGATGCCGCCTACATTCACCTACCCGAAGGGCGTGTGATTTGGCCCTCTGGCTTCCTCACTGGCATGAAGGCATTGGAAGTGGTCGTTACTGCTCCTGTCCTTCACTCGAGAGCGACGCCCATTCTACATTCTGGAACTTGAACGGTCCTGTCGCAACACCCCATCGACGATCCTTCTCTCCTGCAAAGCCTTCCCCGGATCCAGTAGGCTCCCCGCCAACGCGCTCCATCAAACAGCCAACCAGCCAACCAGCAGGCCGAACCCTGAGCGGCTCTTCCTCACGTTATACTTCTCTGTCCTGAATCGCTGAGCGACCTCGTCCGTCTGGACATGGTATGGTAGCGTGATGGTGAATAGGTGATTGAGCGTCGAGTGATGAATTGCAGACAGCGGGGATGAAAGGCGATCACACAACCTCTCACGCCGAGGTCCAGAAGCTCGCCACGCGAGTGACTCGAAGCCCACGGCGAAGAACATCACGAGGAGGCGAAGGCTGGTGCTCGGAAGGCGTACGTTCGCGCGGGCTCCGCGCAGCCGCAACGCTCCTGGAACGGGAGTCAACTCCAAGCCCGTGCTGGTTCCTATGCAGGTCGGGGCGCGCGTTGCGTCCCGCGCTGTCCTTCCTGTCTATCTCTGCGAAGAGACTTAACATTCGGCTCGGAGCCCCCCTGTGGACGTGTTTCGATCGCCTGTCGTTCTGCATCTGCAGATACTCGAAAAGTAGGCTCATAGAAGTTAGCCAGTTTGAAATATGATGGCTTCCCTCTCACTTGCGCGCGTACGTTTTGCATCTGAAATCTACATCCTCGTCGATCGAGCGGATAAGGCAGACTTCAGTTTGTTGATCCAGAACCAGGCGGGACGCCCCCCACCTGTCATGATACAATAGTCATAATGTTACAGGCTGCGTATACTAGTACTGTCCGCGCGGCATCCTACAAAGGCCCCCTAGACGCGAGAACGTCAGCCCAACGCACAGCTTTGAAAAGGTTGCTTCGTCTGCTGCGTACCTCACCCCCTCTCAGTTGCGTCCAAGTCTTCCCCGGGCAGCCCGTCAAAGAGCCTCGCCCGACGCGATCTCCGGGTCCGCGCGCATCTCCCGCAGCTCATACTGCCACCACTCAGAGTCGAGGTTCGGGGTAACGTACACCGCGCGCGGCACCTCGCGCCCCTGCTCCCCCTCCGCCTCCTCCGCGCGCTCATACTCGTGAGCATACCGCGGTGCGACCTGGATCATATCCGACGACGTCGTCGCGATCGATATCCTCAGCGCATGCGCATGCGCACTCGCGCGCTTGTGAGGCGCCGGAAGCCGGAGGGTGTTGATCGGGGTGACGCTCCGCTCGCGCAGGGTCTCTCCAGACAAGCCTGAGGTCGCGGAGAGCGGGGACATGGGTATCGGCGGGGGCGTGAGGGGTATGAGGGACGTGGAGGAGGGCGGCGCGTCGAGCATGTTCGGGGTGTTCGCGCCTGTGTTGGGGATGTCGCGGATGTTGAAGAGGAGCGGGTCGCCTGCGCCGGAGTAGTACGCGCGCCGGATGTTGAGCAACAGGCGCGTGCAGTTCGTGATGCTGAGCGCGAGCGCGAAGCCGACGGGGATCTGGTACAGGCCGAGCTGGGGGAGGGCGCGCGGTGAGAACGCGTGCGGTTGGGAAGGAGGCGAACGCGGGAAGGTGGACGTACGGGGCTGGTGAGCCAGATGGCTGCACAGGCTAAGTAGGTTCCGAAGATGCTACGCGCACGGAGTTACCGGTGGAACTGCGATAGAGTTTCGGACCGAAGGTTCACTCACGCAAGGAAATTGAGTAATGAGTGGCGGTAAACCATGTCAAGTAGGCTGTCGTGGCTGTATGAGTGTTTTCGGTTGCAGCCCAACGTGGACCGACAACCTCTGTAGAGAAAGAGGAGCAGCAGGAGTGTGTCGTAGGCCAGAATAGGCACCCATAGCAGTCGGAAGGTTGTCGGGAAGTCGCCCATAACGCAGTACTCAACGCCGAGGAAATGCAATGCGCTAGCTATAGGCCGTAGTTCAATGAGAGAAAGGCCACGATATCGAAGGCCGAGTTCGCGCACCTTCAAAGTTCTCGAAGGAGATCGCGAGGATAGTAAGCACGCTAGCGACTTCCGCGACATAGCATGCCCCCATGACGGCCAAAACCCAGCGGTTCTTGTTGTACACAACGTATATCCATAGTAGCAACACAGCTGAGCGAAGGACATTTTAGTGGCCTAACTGAATGACCGACAATACGGGTCACATACCTTCCGAAGTGAACAGCACCGCGCAATAGCCCCAGGTTTCCCAGTAGAACCAGAAAGAGCAGCTTCGGACACACGGCTGTCAATCCCAGGCTAAGGTCGACTGGATGGTAAGCTGTCGCTCACAACTGACACACGTTTAGACTAGCGAGATACATTTGCACGCGAACATGAACTTACTTGGTCGTTGACCACGCTTGGATTTAGAGCTGTAAATTGCACGCCTCGGTCAGTCTCACGCGACCTGCAGCAGTGGCTCCATGGGCTGCTGACCGTATACTTGCAGACTGCGCACATGCAAAAGGCGGCGATCAGGGTTCCCGTTCGACACATGAAGGGAATACGCCCACTCACATCACACACAATAGCCCAAAGTACCGATGCTGGTAGGGAAGGTGCATCAGAGGCGATTGTGCGGGGTTCTGTGGTCTCGCCGGGGCGGGGACGTACCCAGAGAAAGGCAAATTTGATGACGGACCACCGCTTCTTCTGCATCGATGTGTGAGGACGATCCACGGATGCACTTACGACACAAGGCTCACCCAGATGAGCTCGACTTCGCGCTCGATACATACGACTGCCAGTTCGCGGAATGCGGTTAGCCCTCCGGTCCGTGATTGAGGGTACGAACTCTACTCGCTATAATCATATATCACAATTGTCGCAGTCGCGACTGGACTGCCGTCAGGATCCTCGTATGCGGAGGGAAGAACGAAGTACGGTGATATGCGAATACTCACACGAGACGAGCTGGGTGTAGCGGATATCCCTCACTCCGGTGATGATTTCCGCAATGAGTTCCGAAACTGGAGAGGCTTGACCATTCATAGCCGGGGGCGAGCACAAAGGAGCGGCGCTGAACGAGCGAGGGCACGCGAGCCACGGGGAGCGGTCGTGACGGGCGAGAGGACGCCTCGCCCCCGGGGGGCGGGGGCTTATAAGGCCTTACGAAAACGGCACCAGAGAAGCGGCGACTCGTATACTGGGGTGCGTCTTGCCCCCAAATTGAATGTGCGGCGGCGACTGCGTCTGCCACGCGCTTCCTCGCCTTCCCGTAAGCGCAAAGTTCGGTATCAGGGGTGACGGGAAGAGTCTTCGTAGACCGACCGTCGTCGTCCGCGGCCCAACCGCACGCGTCGCGCTGAGGCAGACTGACAGCAGCGGCATGCTACGACTCTCCTTGGGGACGGTTCGGTGCTGGTTTACCGTTGAGGAGGGCGACGAGCACGGCTGCTGTAGAAGGCTGGATGCCTCGTCGGGCGGAATGTACCCACGGTCATGCCACCCGCCCACAGAACGTGCATCCGGACGTAATCCGCGCCCGCAGCGCGCATCGCGGGCAGTAGAGCGTGGTAAACGGCAGAATATAGCTCGTACTCTGCCGCTTCCGCGGTCGCTGACGTAGGCGGCGAGGCCGTATAACGGAATCGATGCGCTGGGGAACGTCGGGCAGAACGGGCTTCTCCGGGATAGGTCCGCGACGAAGCCCCGATTTTTGCATCGGGGTACGTATGCGGCCCATTGAAATCTACACCTGGCGAAGGTCATCTGAGGGGTGAGTACGTCCAAGAAGCTCTGGATCAGGCGATTGCCTTGCTGCCAAGGATCCGGGTGTTGAGGTGGAGAAAACGTACATGCATGTTTGTGTGGCACCACGCTAAGAGGCACTCTTCATCGGGAGTAGGAGTTGCGATGGACGTATAATATGTTGAACGGCGTGGCGGCCGAGCTTTGTGCGGCCGTAGAGCCCTTGATGAGAGGCAAATGGACATCCATGACGCTGTACCATTTATTACGCCACACTTCACGACTCGGAGTGAGCCAAGAGGTGCGGAGATTATTTCAGGGAAACGTCAAAGCTGCTGAAGTGCGGCTATCATATCCTCAGGGGGGCTTTCCAGAACCAAGACATGTCACCTAGTGCATGTATAAAACAGCAATCACAGGGTCCGGCGATGCCGAGGACGTACTTTCGGCTTTGAGATAGCCTGGAACATCACGAGGAGGACGTTTCTTCGGCGGGATACGGGTTTGTTCAGTTCGTAGTTCCAGTGAGCCTGCTCAAGGACCGTCTTTAGCGTTCTGTGTCCCATATTATTTCGTCATAGCTACTGTTGGATATTTGAAGCTTGTCGTATGCTGTTCCGGAAGATATAGGAGTAAGTGCCTGGTGGATGATGGACGTCCGAAAGAAAAAGGGAGATGCTTAGGCGCCACATCTGAACATATGCATACTTACCCAGAAGGACAAAGTTCAGGCCCGTTTCTCCTCACCATCCAAGGTACGTTGCTTACCTATGGCTGAAAATTCACCATAATCACCCCAGGTTCAGAGTCCACGCATCGTCATTATGATCGTAAAAAGTACAGCCAATCCCCTCACCCATCCAGGTGGTCGCGGTATAATCGCCCCCGAAGCCGCCTGGCCGTCGCTTGGTACATGACATGAACCTCAGTACGTTAGGTAAAAAGGCGGTCCAAGTAAACCGACACGCCCTCCCGCATACATAAAGATTAAAGGGGAGGTGAGGGAAGGCATAGAGAGGGAGGAGGGGAGTGGAAGAAGGCACGACTGTGGTGGTGACACTCACGCCAGCCCATTCAGCTTGTTGACTGCATCAAGGCCCTGGCCGATGTTGACGAAGTCGAGGAGAACGAAGTTCGGCGCACGTCCGGCCGCGAAGCCCTCGCACCCGGCCGCGTTCGCCAAGATCCTACAAGGCCGTCTGGTCAGCATACAACCGCCCAGAACGTGAGGGAGACTTACGAGGCGTCTGCGTTCGTGGTGCGTGCGTCAATAGGATCACTGACAATGATGCCCGTGCCGAAGACGTCCTTGTTGAGGGAGTGGTTGATCATGTACATGTGGTCCTCAGTCGAGAGGGGCCCGTTGATGCGGTCGACGCTGCATGGGAACTTAGCATCCGTCACGCTGAACGGCGTCTCCCAGATCATCTGGAACTCGGGCAGGATGTACGGCACGCTGCGGTCGGTGTCCGCGCCTGCGTCGAGGAAGACGATGACGCGCTTTCCGCTGTCGATGAGCTCGCCGAGCGTCGGCCACTGCAACATGCCGTCAGCGCGGGGTCGTGGCAAGTAGAAGGAGGGAGGCGCACGTCACTCTGCTTGACGGGCAGTGATGGAGGGACGTAGGCAAGGTCCGCAATTCCCGAGGCTTGGAAAGCCGGGTCCCACAGGTCCGGGAGCGAGGCACCCTCGGGGTTGGTGAACAGGAGCGTGAGGACCTCGTTGGGGTTCGCCGTCAAGAAGTCGTGGACCTTGGTCAGGTAGTCCTGGACGGTTCCGCCATCGAACAGGAGCTGATAGGTCATGGTGGTTAGTAACACCCTGTGTTACTTGCGAAGTACGATACGTACGCAGCCTGAAGAGATAACGCATTAGCGAATGCACCACGAGAATGAAAAATATCACTGACTGGTATGGCAGAAGTGAAGAACACCGTCATTCCTACGTGAGATACGAGGCGGTGAGCGGCGAATCTAAATCAAGGAACACATGTACGAACACATGGGACTGCGCTTGAAGCAGACGGACGCCGAGGCCCAGTTGGGAGGGGATATCAACCTCCTGGTCACGGGCAACTGGGATAACTTCAATATCGAGGTCACACCGAAGGAGGAATTTGACTGACGAGCGAGGGGGTCTTCGCTGAACGCGAAAGAATCATGGGCTGCGTGGGATCGTCAGCTTCAAACGCAGTACGCAGCTTGGGAATGGTTCGCACCTCCCAGGAACGTCGTGTTCCCATAGCTCCTGTTGCAGAGCTCGGCGTGCCCGTTACAGATGGTAGCTCTGGCGCGCAAACACTTGTTGAGCAACACCACTCGGAGATATCAAAATGAAATCACGCACCTCTTCGCCGGCACTACAGCACCCTTGACCGAGGCGACCACGGCGGCAAGGCTGAAAACGAATGACGCGACGCGCATCTCGACAAACTGAAGGCCGTGAGGAAGGGATGGGCGTGAGGGAAAGACGTGGACTCTGAGGGAATTTAAAGTGGCTGGGCCGGCAGCTGGGGAAAAGAGAAGCCTCGCAGCGCGCTATTTGAGGAAATGGCGCACATGGGCGAGACGTCTTCGATGCCATGACAGCTGATGCACGGGCACACTGCTAGCACAGCGGAAAAGCCAAGGTGCATATGCTCGGATGCCTTTGATGTGCCGGGGCTCAGCATGGGATCGCCGTAGGTCACACAGCCGCACTTGGACAGAGGCCATCAGATGTGCGTTGCTTCGTACACACGTGCACTCCGCGGTGCATGCTGCCGGACCCATGCTGCAGTCGTATGCGTATGTCCATTGAACTCTCGAAGAACGTTCGAACGTCGGAAGCAGGTGCCCATGTGAATGCTTCGCGTGAATCCAAGCGCAAATGGACAGACCAACAGCCGTGGTGGTCTGCTCAGTTTGCATTCATCGTGGGTTGAGGAGATTTCACAGCGTTGCAGAGCGCCAGCATCAAAATCAGCGCAGGCGCACCGTTACAGTGTTGCCCTTAATCGAGCCCCTTGCCGCGGCGGTGTGCACAACGACGAACTGAGCCGGAGTTGCTCGGAAATGTCCGATGACGGTGCATATAGACGCGTCGTGCATCTGAGGTGAAAGAGGTTCAATGTGCCGTTGGCCACACTGCGTGGGGTTGATACACATACTGATATTCGAGTTGCTCTCCTGCTCATCACTACGGCAGTGAGTAGAGATGGCCCGATGGCAGGCACGGTGTTGCCAAGCAAATATCTCAGCGGCTGCCGGAATCCGGGGAAGATGATGCTTCAACCTGGTCCTTCCGAGCGTTCGCCTGAAGCCGGGAGGATTTTGTTGAGTCGACTGTCGTCCTGAACATCTCTTCTCTATTCACTTCCAGCAGTGCCTCTGCAACGGGGTCGGTCGACTGCACATGTTGACTGTTCATGTTTCGTCCTTCGAGATGCCATCTATCCCGCGGCCCCCTTGATCAACACTGCACGCGAGCGCTGTCTGAAGAGTCAAGACTCGATAGATTGAAGGCTATAGACAAGAACACGCCGAACAGATCCATCAGCTAGCTGTATGCGGTCAAGCTCAGAGGAGGGAAGAGGTAAGTGGGAGGCATGCCCCCCTGGCCGCCGTCGGCACGCTAATAGTTATGCCGCTTGTTCCTTACTTACGTAAATGTAACAGCCTTTCAACAGTTACTTACTGCGTTCCTTATCGATTACAAGTTGACTTGCTCCACCAATCGGCCAGTAGGCGGCGAGCAGCCAGTCATGATCTGCACACCGTCCTGAACATCTTCCTCGTCGTCTGGACAACATATCTTACGTTCGGGACACGCTAGACGACGCGCAGAGCTGCTATAAAGCGCAGATCACCACCGGAAACCTGTTACCTCCCCATCTTTACACAACAACTCGTTCTGGGCCCCCATGTTCTCTCCCGACACCGAGACGTTCTCGACCCCGCCTACCACACCCCTCATGCCCGAGATGCCGCCATCGCTTTCTCGCAGGACGAGCCGCCCATCGAATCTCCACTTATCCCATAACTCCTCGGACTGGACGCCGGGCATCGTCCTCGACCCGCAGCAATCGCCCGAGATCGCATCCGGGAAGACCCAGGGCGGTAATGGCACACCTGCGTCCACGAACGGCACCAAGGTTAACGGCACCGCCGTGACCATAGAAGGGCCTCCTCTCTTGTCGAATACTCCCACCATCACACACCACTCGGTTCCGATTCCACAACCACCACGCCGCGTCCCCTCACCTGCTATCGCATCCCCCTGCTTTTTGCATTCGAAACTACAAGGCCCATCTCTCATGGATTGGCTGGGGTCGTTCGTTTCCCCCGACCAGAACGAGGCTCGAGGGCGCAGCGAGAACGGGCATGTTCACCAGGACGGGACGGCATCGGACTACAGTGACCCCCACTCGCCATACGGGGACGACGATGACGAACGGCAGTACGCCCCAAGCATCACTAAACAGCTTGCCGCCACCGCGGTTGGGGTACGGGAAGTGAGCAAAAAGCTTGGTCAGTCATCCCATCTGGTTTGCGATGGCGCACCCGCCACCCGGCGGTGCTCACAGCGCGTCCAGGTCGTACCCGCGTCCACTCCCACATCCAGAGCATCCTCATTGTAACCAAGGCGCGCGACAACCGTCTCATTAAGCTCACCCGCGAGCTCGCGCTATACCTCATGAAGAAGAAGCGGCAAGGGAGCAGCGAGCGGGGAATTATCGTGTAAGTCCCACATCACACACGCATCCCCCGTCGCAGTCTCAACGTCCATTACAGTTACGTCGACGCGCAGCTCAGGGCGTCGCGACGATTCGATGCTGCCGGACTGGAGCGCGACCATCCCGAGCTATTTGCGCCTTTCCCGAAACGGCGCACATCAAGCAGCTCATCTCTTGCTTCCGCGTATAACGGCGACAACATGCCATCCGTCGAGGGCCAACTGCGGTATTGGACAGCCGACATGTGCAGTCGAAGCCCCCATCTGTTTGACTTCGTCGTAACAGTAAGTCAGCCCTGCAATGCCCGGTCGGCCGAAGCAACTGACTAACGCCACGCAGCTCGGCGGAGATGGAACGGTGCTCTTTACGTCGTGGCTGTTCCAGAGGATCGTCCCGCCGGTTCTTCCGTTCGCGCTCGGTTCCCTCGGGTTCCTCACAAACTTCGACTTCGCGAACCACCAGAAAGTGATGGATAATGCCATCGACAATGGCATCCGTGTCAACCTGCGCATGCGGTTCACGTGCACGGTGTACCGTGCCATATCTCCTGACAAGAGTAGCAAGGCCTGCCGTGCTATCAAGAGGGGTGATACTGGGGAGATTCTCATGCGCAACGTCGAACAGGGGGGTTGGGATGCGTTGGAGAGCGGCATCCAGACGGAAGGCAAGGCAGGGGCGAAGGACAAGGAGATCATGTGTTTTTCAACAAGACCGGTCGAGTGCTTCGAAGTTATCAACGACCTGGTCGTTGACCGTGGGCCCAGCCCTTACGTCAGTTTGCTCGAGTTGTTCGGTGAGTTGTATTACATGCTATCTGCGAGTTGTATCTCACGAAGTATCTGCTACAGCCGACGAGGACCATCTTACCACCGTCCAGGCTGATGGCCTGTGTGTCGCGACCCCTACGGGTTCCACCGCGTACTCAGTGAGTGTTGCCATACTCCACACGGTCACACATAGCTAACACTAGATTTAGTTATCGGCCGGCGGCTCACTATGCCATCCGGAGATTCCTGCAATACTCATCTCGCCTATCTGCCCCCACACCCTCTCTTTCAGACCAATGCTTCTTCCTGACACTATGGAGCTGCGTGTATGCGTGCCGTTTAACTCGCGGAGTACCGCCTGGGCCTCGTTTGATGGTCGCGGCCGTGTTGAGCTCAAACGTAAGTCGTACCAATCCTGGTGCAACCGAATGGCAGCTCATTTTATGTACAGAGGGTGACCACATCAAGATCACCGCCTCCAAGTACCCATTCCCGACCGTCTGCGCGGAGTCCCAATCCCGCGATTGGTTCCATTCGATCTCACGGACGCTCAAGTGGAACGAACGTGAACGGCAGAAATCGTTCGTGGTCGTGGAAGAGAGCCCGTCGCACAAGTCGCGCAAGCTTCCCGCCGAAGGTCATCCGACACCCCGCCAGCAACAGCATACCCTCGCGAAACAAGGCGGCTCTGACGAACTAGACGAGGAGGACGAGACCACCGACTCCGACGGAGAGGAGGAGGAGGAAGAGAAGTACGACATAGACGACCTCTCCTCGGCCGAATCGCCGAACGGCTCGAACGGCTCGGACCCCAGCAAGCTCAGCCCATCGCAAGCCAAACTCGGCGCGCAGAAGGTGCACGAGAGCACGGAGAACGGGCACGTGAACGGGCAGCAAGACGCGGAGAATGCGGCGCGGCTGCTCGCTCAGGGCAACCCGTACCTCCAGGCGCCGCACGACGTCCCCAGCTCCGGCCTCAAGTCTGGCGTCGACACGCCCGACCGCTTCGCCGGCCCGCATCCACACCCTCCCCGTGTCTCCCCGCGCCACGTTCAGTTTGCCGCGGCGCTCTCGACATCCTCATCCTCGTCATCCATCGCAGCACAGGCGGATGTGCGCGGCGAGCGGGGAGACCGCGACGACATTCGCGGGCCGCGCTCGGCACATCTGAGCACGCGTGTGCGGATACCGCATGATCGCGACCTCGATGGCGAGAGCATGAAGACGCCGACGCCTGTGGACCCGCCTCAGCGGCATCCTTTCGCGCCCCGGAGCCGCTCGCGGTCGCGCGACGCTGCGCCGCAACGGCGCGCGTTCGCAGTGTGGGGTCAGGACGAGAGCGATAGCGCGGCGAGTGACAGTGACGCGGACCCATAGAGCAGCGCGCTCTGGCACCCTCCCGCAGCATGCGCTCGCTACTTAGAATCGAGCAGTATCTGGGCGGGTGTATGAGAAATGGGGGTTTTGGATGGAATGGCATAGAAAGCAATGTAACGTAGTTCTAGGCATGCTCTTGCTCCTCAAGACTGGATACGCTCACGATCGCACTCACGGCTGTAACTTTATATGGAGATGACAGAAGGAATATGAAGCATTGGTTTGGTTCTGTCTCTTACGCAGTTGAGTTTCATACACGAGAGCCTTAGCAGATAGTGCTGAGTGGAGGTGATGTATATTGTACAAGTGCTTCTTCTGATACGTTCATGCCATGCGCCTAGAAATACGCCGTATTCCGCAACGCGAAGCGTTCCAGCTTCCGATAGTCAGGACGGTCCTTCGCCACCGCCCAGATCCACGCATCCAGCTCAGGGAGGGTGATGCCCTTCAACCACACAAGCTCCTCGCCCGCGTCCAGCTCCTTCGCCGCGTCCACGATCAGCTCGCACGCGTCGATCGCCGCCGCGCGCAACATGTACGCCTGCTCGACCGTCAGCAGCGGGCCCTCCTTCGGCACCTCCTTTATCTTCTTCACCGCGGGGTCTACGGGCTCGGCAGCGGCGAGCAGCGCCTGCAGCCGCGCGGGGTCCTGCGCGTCCGGGAAGAGCTGTGGGAGGCCGAGCGCGGGGTCGGCGTTGGTGAGGTCGATTACGCCGAGGTGGACGAGCAACGAGGGGATGACGTTGTCGGAGAAGATGGGGAGGTGCTCGGTGCGCGGGATGGGCATCGCAGAGGATTCGGACTTTCCGAAACGGAGGGCGACGGCGTGCATGGTGAGCAGCGCCTTCTTGAAGCAGTATACGGCTGTTGGTCGTGCATCAGAGATCGCGATCGACTGTATGGGGATGGAGGGATACGTACGTTCGCCGTAGACGAGTGCCATGTCTTGGAATGCGGGGATGCCCCGGATAAGCTGCAAAAATAAACATGTCAGATCATTGAAATAGCCCGAGTCCCTGACTCTGGAACATGGCAACTTACCCGTTCAACGGCGACCTCAGATTCGTCGTTCCCGGCCTTCTTGGCCTTCTCCCCTTCCTTGAGCGCCTCCAGCACGAAGCTCCCGAGGTCGGGGTATCCACCATTCACCAAGGCGTCGCCTGTCTCTCGCAGAGTCTTTGCGATGAGCTGGACGACCTCCCACACTGGACCTGCGAGCTCGCCCACAGTCAACCCAGGGATGGTCTCGTGCGGCCGCTCGACGTGGATGGCGTCGGTCACGCCCATCAGGTCCGCAACCGTGGCCTCGGTGATCTCCTGCATTCCGCGCGCGGAGAAGTGATCGCCCCCGCTGCTCGAGGAGATGTAGGCCCCGAAGATGAAGGCACGGATGTTGTCGAAGGCGCCGCGCCCTGTGGCTTGGTGCAGGGGAACGCGGTAGCCCGAGGCGAAATTGAGCAGGGAGAGCAGGGAGAGCACGTTGAGCTCCACAACGGCCGACGGGAAGTTGAGGGGTAGTGTCATGCCATGGGCGTGGCGAAGCCGTTCGAAGGTGCTTGTGAAAGCAGGCGCAAGAAGGAAACGTTTGATAGCCTCCGGAGTGATCTGTTGAGTAGAGGCATCAGCTTGGGGTGTCGATCTCTCGAAGAAGCGCGTTACAGAGAATCATGTTGTCCACTCATCATACCGAGATCAGAGACGTTTTGATAGCACAACAACATCACTCAAACGTGTATAACATATCATCTAACACCACCCCTGGACACAACCCACTCCGTGAAGCTTGAGGTGGAAGACGGTTTGCTTACCGAAACGTTCGCTTTTGTGCGGGCTGTCCGAGAAGACTCTCGCACAGATTTGATATATTCACCAGCAGCAGGCAGAGGAATATTCGACATGGCGGTCTATTGTCTACTGACACCAGCGACGAGCAGTGGTCGTCGTTTTATGTACGAAAGCGCGACTCATCTGGAGTCAGGCCCGATCGTAATTCGGCGCCGCCGGCAATGGCCGCAGTGTCCACATTAGGCAGGCGTTCAAGTTCGACAGAGTCATAATAATATGTATGTGTATTCCTCGATAACAATCAACACATGGGGACCGCATGGTAACACACGAAAATCTCTAAATAAACAAAGCACTCGGCTGACATCTCCGCGCTTAGCTTAAGACGGGGGGCTAGAGAGAGATCCAGGAGTTAGAGCCTAGCAGGTGAGATAGCATTGGAGTCACTTACACCGGGGCCACCGAGGTCTCGGGTCCGGGGTCGGTCTGGAGAGTCGGGAAGGGTGTCTCGGCGCACTAAATCGGCATACGTGAGCAACATGGGGAAGAACATCAACATCGAAACACGCACAGCCTGCTCGACGTCCGCGTTGCTGAGTCCGGCGGGGAAGTGCGCGGCGCTCGCCGGGGGCGGCGGCATCGGGATCTATTCGCGAAAACATTGGTCAATGTGTCAGAGCAGCAAGGTACGTGTGAGAACCCACCACTTCAGAGCAGTCGATCAACTGGCTGACGTCCTGGCCGATAACTGCGAGCTTAGCCATGGCAGCCGCGAAGGCAGTCATCATCTTGGACTGGTTGTCTGGTGAAATACGAGTCAGGACATAGTCTAGTATAGAGAAATTGAGCAATACTTACTGACCATGGACTGCCACTCGCAGGCAGTCCGAGAGTCACGAGCGAGCTAGAAAGAAATTTGTTGAGTCCGCGCATACAACCGCCGAGGCGTGATCTTACCTCAGAGTCGGACTGCAGGCGCATCTCTCCGGGAAGAGGGGACAAGACCTCACCCTGGTTGCCGGCCGTTCTGCTCTACATCAGTAACGTTCCGCGTCATAGCACAGGACAGCGTACCCAGGGAACCCAGTGCCGCGCAGCTGAGTCTCGATGAAGAACTGGGTGTCGAAAAGCTCGGGCGTGGAGTCAAAGGGCGTTCCGGGAATCGTCGGGTCGACCTCGTCGGCCGCAGCGATGGTGTGCCTGTTGATGTGTGAGCGTGCGCGTCAGTGTTAGAATGAAACGACGAGCTCGAAGGGTACATACGACGCAAGCAGAGCGACGACCTCCGCCGGGCTGAAGTCAGCGGCGTCCAAGAAACGGGCGAGAATACTATCAACGGTGTCTAGTGTTGCGAACGCGTCAGTAACTCCTTACAGGCCACGCCGTTTCTTGATTCCTACCGAACGGCTCCGGGATGGTCTTGTCGGGCGCGGGCTGAGTGGCGTTAGGACGGCCTGGGATAGACGCGGCTCAGTAAAGAACCAAGGCTTTGGAGAGTTGGTAACCCACCAAGCAGGAACTGCAGGCGCGGGGCGCCAGGGCAGTTGCTGACACCGACGGCTCCAGCGAACTGGATGCTGCACGACTTTGTGTTAGGAGAGGTTCGAGATATAGCAGTAGAAGACGTACAAGTCGCCGACGCTGATGTTGTGGCGGGCAATGAAAGGTGCCTGCTCGCCGACGATCTCGTCGATACCAAGACTCGCGTGGAAGTTGGTCTCGATGGACGCGAAGATGGAGATCGAGCCGTCCGCGCCGCCGCCGCTGTGAAGAGAAGGATTCAGCAACGCTTCGACGTCGTGATAGGTGTATGGACCCACCCGAAGGTGCCGTTAGCCTCCGCAGAGCGGGAGAAGCCAATGGCGTCGTGGAAGGTGAGACGGAGGGACTCGTGGACGTCCTCACCGCACTCGCCGTTGTCGAACAGGTTCTTCTGGATGTCATCGCGGACGGCGAAGAGCTGGCAGCACGCCGCGTTGGTAGCCGTGTTCACGCCGTCGGGGCAAGCGACCCGGCGGGTAAGGGCACCTGGTGCAATGTCAGCAGGTTGAAAACGAGTAGAGAAGGAGAAGAACAGACCGCTGGCGACCTGGAGGGCGGCAAGGACAGAGACGAAGCTCGCAAGTGTCTTGAAGGCCATTGTGCGATGAGTGGGAGACCGGCAGAGAACTGGATGTCCTGACGTTTTGGCAACCTCGAGGGCATCCTTTATACCCAAGCAAGAGCGCTGCACTCTGTCTGGAATTTGCAGATGAGAGCACGTCGACCACGAACTGTCCAATCACTGGCGGATGATTGTGAACATGCGAGCGAGAACACCCGCTCGCGAGGCGTTACTTACTACGTATAGCGCTACGCCTCGCTTCCGCAGGCCTGCGTCCCTAGAACGAGGGTTGCGCCGAAGCACGGCGGAGCCTGCGGTCGCGCCCCTCATGGGAGAAGTGGAAACTAGCACGCCGGCCTCTCATGACAGCGGTCTGTGGCGGATCCGGGTATGATGTTTGTCGGACGGCGGCGAGCCAGGGAGAGGCACCGATCGCTCGTCGGTGGGAGCGCTCCGCACGCTCGGTCTATTTGAAAGAGAGTATCAGCCATGTACGCAGTCTAGAGTGTGAAAGGAGACATACGTGCCGCTGGGATGGGGCTGCGCTGAGTGGCAGGCGCAACGGCGCCGTGGATGGATGTCTCATACCGCATCGTCGGGCAGTCTGTCAACAACAGGGGTCAGCGTCGGCGGGCCCGGTATGTGCTTACGATGTGCAAGTGCCGAGGTGTCTCCCACAGGACGCAGCGGTATATCATTCGCACCCTGATGTCTGTGATGCAAGACCAGTACTCTGGGTATCCTTTGGCGAGAGTTTAATCAGCTCATTCTGGTATTTCGAGGTTAATCAGCTCAAAGAATTCGCAAGACAAGTAGTAGGCGTACATACCAAGACAACTTATGTCGCAGACACGGAGATACATACCTAGTCGTCCGACGGGAGGGAGTACTGGTGTCAATCCTCCGTACCCGGTCCGACGACTTGATTCGGCTCGAAGGATTCGTTGTGGCTGCGGATGCTTGCGGTCCCAGGCACCCTCTACCAAACCCACGAACAGCGCCACTCCAGTCTCAAGGACTCGGCACGACAATTTTTGGACTGCCTGTGCTAATATTAAGCCCCGCGGGTGCTGTCCTATTTCCGAATCCCTGTACTTGGTACGGCGCGCGCACTCGCCCCGTTTTCGGCTTTGCACATGCCCCCATGGATCGGCAAGGCCGGCGCAAGGGTCATTTAGACGGCATCTCAGAATGCCAGTGATACGTCAGACGATCACACTTCTGCCGTTCAGTGGGCTCGATACATTGTCTGCCGGGCTCTCACCTCGAGTTTGGGCTTGGCATCCTCTACGGTACCGTTAGACTTTTCGTGGGGGGATCGCCAAGTTGTGGTGTGGCTTGGCGTTGTCCACGTTAGCCAGGGGAGCCAGCCTGAGGCATAGCCACTGGAGCGGGGGCCCATCCCGTGCCGTAGAGGTTATAGTGGCGATGCCGCTCGCGCGGTAATCCTCAAAGCGCGGGAGATGGTACCCACCGCCCACGCTTCTCTCATCCCCATTGGAAGCTAATCTGCCGTACATCTACGCTGTCAGCACACCGTAGACTGGGAAAGGTAGACAGCGACTCACACGTTCTATAATAAGCCGCCACCCTCTTTTAGCGTTCTTGGTGCTCGGCCGACATCCCAGCACTGCCGGAGTCCTGCGTACTATCATAGCCGGAAGTGGGCAGTACAAAGATGCGCATGCATGAGATTGTGCTGGGAAATCAGACTGACGGTAGAAATCCACTCCACCGAGGCTGAGTCACTGCTTTCCCTGATTTTTCGAGGTGCTCCACCACTTCTGGTTACGGGACACGCGAACGAGGAGTGTTTCGTGTGTTGCTCACCAGACGGTGGGAGCGGCGACGACCCGGGATCCCTGCTATCTGGGCAGCCGGAAGGCATGGCCCGCCGCCGTGTCTCTGACTCACGGAGAGTCTGTTTATGACGTGTATCAGCTTATCCTCCCAGAGACGTGGAAAATGTCGCAGTCGGGCACCCTTCCCAGCCCGTGTATGACGGCATACCCTTGTTCGCGGTCCGCGCCCCCCACACTGGCGTGTCTGACAGACGTTGCCATTTCTGTGAACAGGAGTTTAGGGCGTCGAGGACAATGCGGCAGCGGCTTTGGGAGAGCGTCGGTGGCAATAATCTGGCGATTGAAGACGCATTCACGTGAATCGGGGTGCCTGTATGCCTCGACGCTGCGAACATGCTGATTCATCGCCGAACTCATAGGGACTGCAACCGGCTCACCTGGACGCGAATTCGAGGCTGGACACGGCATGGGATTGGTCAATGTTGGCGGACATCGCTTTTGCTAACATTCGATGTTCTGCAAGGCCTCATGTCGCATCGTTGAGAAGCAGCAAACCACGGCGTCGGAAAATTGCAGAGCAGGGAATGTGTATAGCCGTACAAGAGAGCGACGTCGTACCAAGAAAGCAGGATACATATAACAACACCAGCCGGGGTCAGCAGCGACGCGGTAGACTATCGGCCGCCCTTGGCGAACCACGTCTTCTGCGCTCCGCACGTGGCATTTGTGCAGCCAGGACACCGCAAGCCCAGCTGGAGGCTGGTCGGGCCGATCTTTCCGCCGGTGTAGTCCTTCAAATGCGCCGCGGCCATATCCGCGAGAGCACGGATGAACACGGGAGAGTCATTTAAAGACTCTGCGCGGTGGACCTCCATGCCGAGCTGCAAAGATGGTCAGTCGCAGAGAAGGTGCAACTATATGCGGATTGCTTACCTCTTGTCCCTCCTTGACGTACTCGAGATCTAGTTCGTACAGCGTCTCAATATGGTCGCTTGTGAACGCGATCGGCACGAGCACCACCTGCTTCTTCCCAAGTCGGGCGAGACCCTTGATTGCCTCGCTCGTCTGCATGCCCATCCACGCCGAAGGCCCAACCTGGGACTGCCAGACAAGCCGATACGGATTCGAGTGGCCGAGGCGGTCCATGACTGTGGACACTGTCGCCGAGACTTCGAGAATGTAGGGGTCGCCGCGGTTCACCACGGACATCGGGAGCGAATGTGCGGAGAAGAGCAGGACCGTCTCTGAGCGCTTCTCGGCAGGGAACTTCGCCAGCGCACGCTCGATGTTCTGCGCGACCGCCTGTATGCAGCACGTTAAGCTGCGCAGCTTCGAGAACACATCGCGACGGACATACCTCGATAAAACCGGGATGAGTACCCCACCGGTCAATCACACTCCATTCTACCCCGTCCCCGAAGTCGCTCGTCTTGCCCTTCCGATACAGCTCGTTCAGACTGCTCCCTGTGGTGCTGCAGCTGTACTGGGGATACTGCGTGAACGCGATCGCGCGCTTGACGCCATCTGCCTTTATCTGCCGGGCCGTCTCGTCCGTAAGGGGACGCGCATAGCGGAACGCGACATAGCTCTTGTGGGGTGCCGTGGCAGGGTGCAGTTCGTCAAGAATCGTGGCCATGCGTTCGCCCTGTAGCTTTGTGTAGTGGAGGATAGGGGAACCACCACCTATGTCTTCATACTGCTTCTCGATTTGTGGTGTGCGGCGTCTTGCTATCCATGGCGCGAGGACGGATTGGAAGGGCAAGGGGATGAGATCACCGTCCATGAAGAGGTTCTTGAGGAAGTCGTGGGTCTCGGGTACCTGAATAAAGAGTCAATACCAATGTGCTAGCTGCAGACAGCACGCTTCCTGGAGCCTCGCCGCTAGAGGTGGCACGGCCACGCGAGCCTGAAGCGTTTCCCACTGTACGAGAGTTTCTGCATGATAGAGTAGGGTCTTCCCACAGATTATCCTCTCTCAGTGAGTATGTACCCGGAGCGAGGCACTTTGCCTCCTTGCGAGACCGGACCGAATGAATGCGACATGGTACGTACCGTTGACGGACCGCCCATGTTCAGCATCACAATCGCTACGTCCCCGACACGTCAGCTCCCCGTGGCGATATCAGGCGCTCCGGCATACCTGTTGGACTGAGGAAATGTGTCAGAAACGCATATATGCATCACTCACGCGCGTCGGCCCCTCACCTCTTCCCCGCCGGCGGAGCATTGTTGAGTGTTGCCAGCGAGCGCGTCAAAGAGCGAGCGAACGCGGTTTTGCGTGTAGCCTGAAACATGGTGGTCGTCTCGAAACCCAGGAGGACGTGGAAGAGGGTTTATAGAGCCGAGCTGGGCTGGTGGGATGATCCAATGAAGTGGGAGACATTTTGGGTGCGAACGTCACCCACGCCTGTCGCCCGAGTCCCAGACTTACTACCGCGGAGCTTACTCCGCTAAGCCCAGTAAGCATTCCGCTTCAAACGGGTTGTTACTGGCATTAGCTCTTTTAGGCGCCATGTAAGCATCTTGACGAAAGGCAATACACCGGATGATCCGGCCACGCTCCTATGCTCACGCCTCCACGTCGCCCCGCCGGTCGATTGGGCCCGCCTGCCTGCGATGAGAACGACACAGCGCGTAATGGGTGCGCACTCTATCGTTCTTGTTCGACGCCTGGCCCGATCCCAGCCATGTGTTTAGCCGTAGATCTGAGGTTATTTGATGGGAGGGACAGGCACCGAGCGGCCGCGAGGTAAAAGTACAACTTCCAGTCGACGCTTGCCCGGTATACTTTCCTGTTGCTCTTATTTCAGTTCTTGACGTGCCTTATCCCCTCTGCACGGAAGCTATGATTTATTCGGTGCTCATGAAGAGAAAACCCTTTACCCCATTGGCATTAGTGCGCGCATTATCTCCCGGTGAATATTGTCTACATCATATGGACCGCATTGCTTTCGCGGACTACCAACACCGTGACATTTTGCCACAGCAATACTGCATACACAGCCTCCATGCTTCTATCCACAAGATGAAGACGTAGATCTACGGCTGTTGGCCGCCCACTCGTGAGACCGCGTTGTTCGCCGCCGAACATGTCCAGATGAGTCCTTCCATAATAAGTCATTGCGCAGACTGACCATATGGTCTTCCCACAGCATAGCGGTGACGACGGACACAACGGACGTGTATGGCTTTGTAAAGAGCCCTTTCGAGCTGATACTTGGACCTGAGATCACCCGCACCGCTCGACCCCAGCTTAATTACGTCCGCGCCGCCGCCGATATGCTGTGACTCTAAAGTCCGCCGCCGCCGCTCCCCCGGCGGTCGTGGAAAATGTCCATAGGTGCAGATGACCTTCGGCGACCCTGGACGAAACCAAGTACTGCTTCGCGGCGGCATTTCTGACGGTGCGCAGATATACGGTGGCTGAACCTCACCAGCGAGCTTACGATGAGGCTCGGCTCTGAAATCTCCGTTGACTGCTTCCGTATCTAGTGGGTACCTGCATATTACTACTTGTGTCATGGTGCCGCATGCCAACTGGTCCTTGCGGTCTGCGCATTCTAGACGAAGGATAATGGTCCTATCCCCAGCGGCCCGGGCTATATTTGACGAGCATGACATTACTCCATCTTCGAAGACTAGTCGAGAAGACGATAAAACCATGTAGTGTTCACGGCCCCAAAAGGGTCCTGGACGCCACAGTCCCAAGGTGAGTAGTCGCTGATTTCCCTCTCTTGTCTCGACGCCATATTGACAACCGCTCAACAACGGTAGGGTATCTTCAAGAACGAGTAAGGTCGCGGCTTGATGGCTTCCGACCACGGTCGTAGTGGCGCCGAATATGACCGATTATAACCGGTTGAGTCCCTCTAAAACAAGCCGTCTCGCAGCTCGACCTCATGGTTCGTCCACAGCAATGCGGTACTGTCGGCCGCAACGGACATTTAGCCGTTAGCGCGACTAGCCCTTTTGAGCCGAAATTTACTAGTATCAGTGGTTTCTACACCCCAGGTAGGCTATGGCACCTCGGGCACAACTAGACCCCGCTCCATTATGTTCTCACCGTTGTCATCTATGCAGTCATGAACCACAGGTCGGCGCTCCTCCGGTAGGGAACATGGATCTCGATAGCTTCCTCAAGGACCTTGGACTGCAATCATTCAAGCGGTGTGTACTCGTACACAGCTTCACGCTGATATTTCAGCGAGGCGCGCGCATGCGTGTATGGCCGAGTTCAACACACCAGCTTACGACGAGTCCCGGCTCAAGGATCTTCCCTCTTTGCCGCGCGATGGGGCTGTGTTTGAATCCTGAGCCCGAGGTTCCCGGTTGACTCAACAGGACTCCGTCCCCACCGGGGTGTACAATCGCCCACTCGGAACCCGTGGTTGACTAACGACGATGCACACCGAGTCAATAAGGGCGGGCGTTTGGAGCCTCAAACACGGATAAGACTCCACGATACTGGCGCAATACATGAGGACCCTGTGGGTCCGCCGCTGGTGCGACCGGAGCGGTGCTACTCTGCATCCGGGAGCCGACTCTGACAGTGACAGCACCGGCGGAACTTGTTACTCAATAGACCCTGGGCGGTCAGAATTCTTCACTGGTCAACGTGTTACGGTTACAGCCCGCTCCTTACGATGATACATTGTGGATGATATATTGGCCTCCGACACAACGTCCGAATAGCAGTTTGGAAAGCATTGTGGTGCGAGAATTGATCGTCCTGTCGTACTTCGTTTCAAGACATCAATTCGTGGTCCTTCTTTTGCACAGCTACGCTGCATCTTAGCAGTCACAGACCACACCGTCCTAGCAGAAGTATGCGCAATCCACACAGCAACCACAAACGACATTACAAACGACATCACAGAGAAATAATAGCTCATACATTTACACAGCGGGGAGACAGGCTACAGCTATGCGGTACATGTGGGCGCGACAGCGTACGACGAGGTAGTATACAGTGGGATTAACGAGCCCGGACCCGGACCAGAGGAGATGTGCCAAAGAGAGAACCAAACTACTAGATATGTACAATCCACCGCCTCCCACAGTCTCCGTATCATCCCGCGATGCAGGCTCCTGGTTCCTGACGTCACGCGTCATCGCTTAACTCGCCTTCTTCGCGCTCTTCTTTCTGCGGCGGTGGTACCGGTACGGGCGCTGGCATCGGAGGCGGAGAGATATGGCGAGGGGGCGGCGGCGGCGGCGGAGCCGGGGGGTCGGCGGGCGCACTGGCTTTCGGCGGGGGCTCTTCGCGCTTAGGGATGACAGCCGGCGCAACAATAGCGGGTGTCTCATCGTGAGGTGGTTCTGACGGTGAGGGAGGAAGCTCCTCGACTTTCTTCTCGACCTCCTTCTGCGGTACGATAAGCTCTTCAGCCTGCGCCGGGGTCGGGGTGTCTTCCTGCGGCGCTGCTGCGGGCTCGGGCTTCGCTTCGGGTGCCACTTCCACTGCGGGCTCGCCCTCCAGCTGTGACTGTGCAGCAGACTTGGCCGTTGCTGTTATGGTCACCGACACAGACGTGGTCGTACTCGCGCTGCCGCTTGAGTCCCTGCGCTTCGCCGGTTTTGCACGCGGTTTCCGCGTACGCGCGCTCCGCTTCGGCGCGGGAGGTGCTTCCTCCGGTGGCGCGTCCGGCTCCCCGCCCCCCTCGACGGCATCCTCCACGAGGTCCGACGCGACAACCGCCTCGCTGATGAGAGGGGAGGGCGCGACGGGCACGTTTAAGTTTGCACCACGCGGGTTGCGTGTGCGTTTCGCTGGGGGCGCAGGGAAGGCGGGATCCCCATCGTCCGCGTCCTTCCTCTTGCGCTTGGCACCGCCCCCACGCCGCTTGCGCGGGCTTGGGTTTTTGGTCGCGGCCTCCGCGCCAGGCTTGCCCGTGCCATTCGGGGTGCCGTTAGTCTGCGCATCGTCGTCACCCATTTCGCGCTCGCGAGTCTTCTGTCCCGGTCGCTGCGTACGCGACGTTGAGCGTCTCGCGGGATCGCCTTCACGCTGGTCGTCCGGGTCTTCGATATTCAGCGAGCCCGGCAGGCCGAAATATCCGGGATCGAGTTCTGGCAGAGACTGCGCAAGGGGGCCAAGGGGATGGTAGAGTGGCAATAACGGCACTTTGCGCTGCGCCGCGGCCCTCCTAGCGGGTATGGATATTGGTGGCGACGACCGAGCGGACTCGGATGTCGACTGCCGCGACGGAGGCTTTTCGTACGGCGGGGTTCCCCGTTTGTGGGGAACTGACAGTGACAGTGACACAACGCGATCAATGTTAGCACGTGACACGGGTCTCTGCTAAATGGGCGCTTACCGATGATACCTTCCCACCCCGCAGGCTCATTGGCGGACGGGGATTTGAAGGTCCTGGCCGGCTTGCGGCGGCTGCGAAGGGTAGGAAGAGAGAGGTTGCTGGAATCGGTAGAGGGCGGGGTGGGCGTATGGGATGACGACGACGATGCGTCGAGGCGGGAGTCGGGTATGACAATTGGATGGCGGGAGCCTGGTATCGCGGTAATGTTGTCAAACCCGTCCATCCTCGCAGACTAGCATCCAATTTCACCCAAACAGAGACATATGAGACAAACGTGACGCGACATGCGCGCTATACGGAACACAGACATACCAGGTTGCCACAACGAGGTGCTCTATAATCCTTCGACAGCTTCCGGACGTCCGTGTATACAAGCGCTTCGAACGGCCGAGAGGGCGGACTGAGAAGCTGAGATGTTGCCGGTATCTAATGTGTATAGATTGTGTAAGATCCTGAGGTATGCGCGGCGTTTTGCTGTAAGTGGGAGTCGTGAGCGCGCTGCCGAGGCGTGTTCCCGGAACACGCAGACATACCTAGCAAACACGGAGCACCTGGCAGATGTCGGCGCGACAGAGAAGCAACAAGATGCGTTGGTACTAGCAAGCGAGATGGACGTCGAGAGCAAGGACGGGGATACAGATCGCTCTGCACATGAGAGCGCAGACAAAAGCGGGCCGTTTGCGCTCGAGCCCGAGCCGGCCACTCTCTGAACACAAACGCGCACGTGGTTATCTAATCTAATCTCGCCATTGCTACGGCACCGCATGACGCCCAGACGCGTTTGACTCTTGCCATCCATCCTCGACGTCGGACGTTCGTGCAGTTCCCTCTCGCTGGCCATCCAGTTTCAATCACACATCATAGGCTGCACCACGTACTGTCTGGGGCTGCGGTGCTTCGCCGCAACAGAAAACAACGAGCCGGAGCAAGGACAAGCGGCTCGTCCTTCGGCAGCATGGGGCCCGCGCATGGGAGCGTCTCACGTTGACGGAACTCAAGAAGCAGATGGCACTACTGAGCCAATCTGCGAGCCAAGTCAAGATGGTGATTCACAAGCCGAAGAAGACTTCGGATCGACACCATTCCGCCACGGGTCTCCGGAGAGTGAATCTTCGTAGCGCCGCGGCGAAGCGTTCTTGTTTGCGCAGTGCCATGGCTTGTGCTGCCTCGAGGCCTCCCACCGGTGTCGGTGAATGCTTCCTCAATCGACGTTGCCATGGAGAGCAATTGAGTAGAACGGAGCTCATGCGCAGCTTGAGCTGTGGCCGTGACATCGAGGCAGGGTTCCTAGGGTGTGACGCGCCTACGTGGAAACCCACGATGGCAAGTAGTGTCGTGGCGCGAACGGGGTTAAGGCCTAAGGTGCGTCTCACAATCTGTGGATTTGCTATGCTAGCATCTGAAGCTGATGCTAGACATGACTCCCTGTGAAAGCACGTGCCGAGGACCGTCTCCAGTGATGGGTACCGCGCCCCCTCGGACGTCGAGTCAATGCAGCCACCCCGCCGGCGAATACGGTGACTCACGCAGTTCCTGGCCACCCAGCAGCACGTCGAAGGCCGATATACTGGTCTAAATGTTTCCAGCCACGCACGCCCGCAGGCCTACCAGCCGGGAAGCACAGCAGCCGCTGCGCGCCCTCTGATGTCACTCCGTGGGCGCGCCCCGGGCAATGTTGCCGCATTTAGAGCTGTCTTGTACGTTTCGCAAGCATATGCGCCATATGTCTAGCTGACTGCCGACGCGGTCTGCTCCGTACACTGACCCGCTCGCCCTGCGGCTTGTCCTAGGATCCATCCTCCGGATCCGCTGAATCATCGAATAACGAGCCCCGTATGCTGTGCGCAATACTGTGACTCACGGGTATTCGAACGTTGCCAGTTGCACCGTAGAGCGCGAAGGGGCCTATATAGGCTGACGTCGCAGTCGGGAAGAGTCATCGGTCATCGTTACCTTCCTCTTCAGTCCACCACCACCATCCACCACCACCTCAGAGACACTCCTGCACCGTTATGGCATCTATCGACCGTACGTCCATCCCGCTGTCGTCGTGGACCTTGCCTGACATTCCGCTTGCGTTGCAGACTGGCGCATGCGTCTTAACAACTACCTCCAAGCCAATGGAGGCGTACATCTTCTCGGCTGGGACGTCTTCCAGTCCGGGCCATTACACCAGCCGATGTGGACGGCAATAGCGTACAGTAAGTCTCTCGATACAATATAATGCACCTGTTTCTGACGTCGTGTAGTCAGGGGCGTAGAATACGGTCGCTCGTGTGGCCCGAGCCAGTACGCCGTTCGAGAAGAGGCTGCACGACAAACCCTGGCAGCATTGCAGTCAGATCGACGCAGATGGTAGTCGCCAGCACCATTTAAGGCGCACGCCGACCTCGACCCCCTCGCTATCGCTCTCCCTTCTCCCTGTTTTCGATCTTGCTCTTCTTGTTGCACCCAGCCTCCACATACCACCATCCCGGACGTTTTGAACGCTATACCTACTAGCATTTGCTACCCCATTACCCTCTCGCTACATTATCTTTATAACTTAGTGTGTATCTTTCTTGAATAGCCTCGCTCTCTCGCCCACGGACGATGTGTACTGTATCTCCCAGCCGAACTCTCGCGCTCTGTCGTGTCATTGTAACTACCCGACGTCTAATGTACTAGCATCCTGTCAATGTGACAACCCTTTATCAGCATTGGCTGTGGCGTCGCCGTCAGTCCCGCACTGCCACGACTCGTTCTCGAAGTCTTCAGGGCGTAAGTGTACAGGCGCGAACTGTACAACAACGATGTGTCATGTAAACGTCTATACAATTGTTATGATACAGCTTCAATATATTGCTCGCTAGTCGCCTAAGTCCGGGGACCGTACAGCCATGTGTACCGTTGCACTGGATGTCTCCAACTGCTGCTTCCGCGATGGCGGAGGTGGCTTAAGCGTGAGCACGACGGCAAGACCCTATGCGTGTAGGCTATGTTGCTTAGATCCAGACTCATCAAGTATGTACACATATGCAAACCTTTTCCCGTTCCCTCGCCCTCGATGATTCAGAATGTCGTGCGCGAATTTCGACGCGTCGAGCAGAAACGCGTCGCGCATCCTTAAATTGGTCACGTGACCGCGACGCACACAAGCGCTTGCACACACACCGCTTCCGAGGGGGAGGACAACGACGACTCGACATGACTCTCCACCACCTCGGGGCCGTTTCAGAGAGACATGACTCCGAGGACAATGAAACCCGGGGGAAGCGGGTATTCTCGTATCTTGTAGGCCAGGAACGCTAGGAACGGGCTGTACGACAAGAAGCGCCGTTCGGAGACAAGAACGCCAGCTGCAGTATATATTTACGTACTCTGTATACGGGCTCTTCTCACCTTCTGCGTCCCGCGCTTGCCATAGACACATGTACAGCTTGACAGCGCCGATGTCATACTCGTAAGAAGTAAATGTTCAGGGCCGCAATTGTAATGGAAGCTGCAGGGTTTGGGAAGGCGGCCGCGCCGGGCTCGCTGCCGCCACCAGGACAATGTGCGTCTTCATGGCGGTCGGTCAGACTCTCAGGCTGTCGTGAGTCTGTGCAACACAGCCCACCCCGCTTTCTGGCAAGAGAAAGCCTGTAGAGGTAGCATGTTCACACCGTTGGATGTCTACATGGGCTGATAGGGAGCACAACATGTACACATTGGATGTACAACAATCGAACCCGTCAAAATCAATGCGATCACGGTCGGAACGTACCAACCTAAATTGCGCACGGCCCGTCAATCATTAGGCTCACCATCGTAGGGTGGCTGTGAACGTCCTCGCAGAGTAGGAGAGGCTTCCTAGCCAGGTAGGACTTGCCTCAGAGTTACGGTGTCCTCCCGCGACCGCAATTAATGCAGTGTCGCCTTCTCGACTCCGGGTACTCAGTTGCAAGAATGAAGCAATGTCAAGTTCGTGGAATCGACCGAGGCGCTGCGAGTGTCCTAGGACCCTGGACCTTGGGCGCGTACACCTGCGGACACTGCCAGAGCACAAGATAATATTTTTGGCATCATGTCGGAGCTGTTATTACCTGTTATTGCGGTACTACGTCAGGAACTTGTTCTGCATATGAAAGGCTCGAAGAGGTCGCTTTGCTTACAAAAAATCGGTCTCGAGACTTGCATATATTGTTCCTGCCACCTTCCGAATTAGACACATGTCGCAATCACAGACCGTCGGCTATCGGGGCGTCTTCGTGAGTAGCCCGGCGACACGAAGGGAGCGGATGAGTGGCCCGCGTCGATCAGTTCGGCCAGCGGCCGAGCCGCTTATCCAGCATGCCGGCACCGGTGGTACCCATAGCCGGCTCTCCTCCAAGGTGCGTATAAGACCGCCGCACGGGTGTTCCGCGCGCGTACCGTCCACTGCTCACATCCACATATCGCGCGCTGAGGGTCTTGCAAGGAGGCGTCAAAGCTGCGCGCGTTCTTCCTAAAGTACAGTACAACTCGGTGCGTACATTCCCTATGATACAACAAGGACCGTCCGATATCCCCTCCTTCCACCCGTGGCTCATGCATGGCCCGTATATTCCAGAGACGAGACGAAGGTCGCCGATGCGACGTGACCAGATGCCGGTTGAACAACCGCGCGACGAAGAGCGGCGAAGGCGACGGAGCGCAGCGCGGGGGCGCGCTCAGACGTGCTCGATCGTCTGCTCGCGCGACTTCTCGTCAAGGCCGGGGCTGACGGAGCCGCCACGCACGATGCCCTGGCTGTGCTCCTCGTGCGCGAGGTGGCCCGAGAGGTAGTCCACGTGCGCCGGGGTGACCACTAGGTGCGTACCCTTCAGTCAGTTGCAGGCCTGGGCGTAAGGGGAAGGAGGGGACGTACCGCGGCTAGAGTCCGCGAGGACGACCTCGTAGAAGACCGCCGCGAGGAGGGTGGCGGGGATGTTAGTGAGCGCGGCGATCGCGGCGTACGAGCCGCCGCTCGCGGGCATGCCCCAGATGGTCATGGCCATAAGGCGCGAGCCGACGTCACGAGCAGCGTTGGTCGCGACTGTAAAGAAGGGCGCTGTAAGTATCGTGCGCGCGGAGGATGGGGGTGGCCTGGCTGCGTACCTCCTACGGGCGAGTAACCCCATACGACGACAGCGCTGAGCAGGCGGTCAGCGACGGGTGCACCGGGAGCAGAAGAAGAATACCTACTAGGCAAAGGCGACGATCCATGGCGCGGAGACGGGCGACGCCCCGAAGTTGGTGGGGTCCATGCATGACCAGATGACGAGGCCGATGATGAAGTCCTGCGTCCGTAAGAGGGATCGTTAGTCAAGTGCGCTAGGGTTGTTTGAGGAAAGGGGGACGTACACAGACGAATTCGTTCAGGAAGACACGGCCGAGGTTGGTGCCGGGGGGAACGTAGAGCGCGAAAACACCTGCGGGGCCGTTGGCCGTAAACATCACGGCGTCGAGCTTGCCCGCGGCCGCGAGGATTTCGGAGGCCTCCTGCATGGTTCCATGTGGTCAGAGCTTGCGCGGGGAGAGCGGCCGCGGTGTGAATGTACCTCGATCAGATCGTGCCATTGCACGTAGATGAGAAGGCACGCGACGTATGCGCCTAGAATCTGGGCTACGAAGTAGCTGTTTCCCTCTATCAGCGCGATATTCAAACCGCTACAATGTGTGATAGCTCACCGGAGTGCTTTCTTCCAGGTGCAGCGCCCCATGAGCGTGAAGGCGATCGTCATCGCGGGGTTGAAGTGCCCGCCCGATGTGGGCGCGCACACCTACGGATCGAAACGGTGAGTACGGAATTTCATAGATCGATTTTGCAGGAGCAACGTACGATGAGGGCAAACAAGATACCGAATGCGTACGCAGTGCCGATCTGGAACAGGGAACCCAGGCCATTCAATTGGGCGGTATTCGCCAGCAGATAGGAGGCCGTGGAACCAACGCCTATCGCAGACTATTTGAGGACCACGGAGCAAGAAGGACATCATGGGACCACACGTACCGGCATAGACGTAGAAGAAGACGCCCATCTGCCCGTCAGACGCGACGTCAGGAACTCGTCCAATATGCTATCGGCGCGCCGGGTATGTACTCACGAACTCGGCGAGGCACTCGACCAGCCAGTGCGCCTGGCGGTGGCGACGACGCTCCCAGGCGATGTGGCCGGAGGAGCGGGGCTTGATGTCGGCGAGGTGCACAAACTCGCGTTGGCGGAGGTGGTGGGTGCCTGCTGCTGCTGTCATCTTGCACTCGGGATCGTGGGTCGTGCAGAACGCGTGAAGAGGAGAAGGTTGAGAGGGAACGGAGGGGGTCCTGAGGGGAGCTGCTGGACGCCTGGGGCGGCTCTCCACGCGAGGGCTCGCGACTTTATCTGAGTCCGGGCACCCAGTGGGAGACGCTGCGAATGCCCTCATGCGAACGCTGGAGCCCCCTGTGGCAATCACGACCCGCCGTCCTAATCCTGCGGACGCCTCCCCCACATGACCCGCCCACCGCTCGCCTGACCGGGGCGTGCCGGCTATACGGTGGGGGCGGCAGCTCATTCTAGCTCGCTGACCCTCGCTTGCGACCGCAGACACCGCATTCTGTCACCGCGCTCGCGACAGCTGCAGAAGAATGGGGCGCCATCTAGGTACGCCGATTCCCCTTGCGCGTTTTGGGCGGCGGTTTCTCGCGGGCGTTGCGCGAAGGGGTTTAGCGTGCGCGGGATCCTGGACGACGCGGGGCCCCGCAGACAGGAGCGGCAGCCTGGCCAGTCGCGGTCGACCGTCGATCGCCCGAGGACCGGAGATACACAGGCACGCATGTCCTAGCCTGGGGAGTGGGCGCAGGTGGTCGCGGGTCCTGGCTTGTTCTCGAGATGCGAGATCTCGCGGGGTGCGTGCGCAGGGCGACGGGGGCCGGCTGAGCAGTTCGCCCGGCGCGGATGTGCGAAGGACCCCTGAAAATGCCTATAGTAGGCCGTCCGGTAGACGCCCATGATTTTGGCCCTCCGTGTCCGGTCGATATTTTCGAGGTTTTGGCCTAATTTGTCCGGACTCGCGACCAGCATGCCGTTTTTGCTCGGTGGTGTCCGGATTTTCCGTCCGGCCCCTTCGGGGCCGGGGAGGTGTCCGGATTTCCTGGCCGGCCTCTAAAAACCGCAATTTTTTCCCGGCGCGCCGCCATAGTCTTCAAGCGGACGTTATTTTGCGGTTTACAGCCTTTAGACGTCCAAATCTACCTCTAAAGTGAGGCTGGAAGGTGTGCTTAGTACAGAAAAATTCTACGAACAGGATGATGCGTATGGTGTCTCGAAGCGCCCGTCGAATTGCTAGGCCGCATTCTGACATACCTTAGCCGAGAAGTTACAAACGCACTACAGTGAGTAGTAAGTCCTGAGTAAGTCCCATCAACAATGGTTCTTACACGGCTGATAATGGTGGATAAGCCGGGAATCTCGGAGGCCGGACACCCCTCCGAAGGGGGCCCCTCAGCCTGACCCCGGTGGTGTCCGGACTCTGGGGCCCGGCCGAGGGAGCCCAGAGGCCTCGCTGTCCGGGAAGTCCGGCCGGCTAGGTGACCTTTTGAGGGTCATTTTGTCCGGACTTTGACCCATCATTTGGCCAAAAATTCTCAAACGCCGTCCGGATGACGAGCGTCTACCGGACGGCCTACTATAGGCATTTTCAGGGGTCCTATGTGCGATCGCGTGTCGATCAGCCAAGCCTAACAATGCGGGGTAATAGGGATTATTTGCAACGCGTTTTTTCTGTCTCGGGTGGAGCCCGTCTTGTCTCGGGTGGGGCAACAACGTGCGCCTGGCGCGCGTTAGAGAGTACGTATAGCGGGGTAGCGAGCTCGTCGACGGGATATTGGCGCGCATTTTGTGGAGGCCGTAAAATCTTGCTCCACCGTACTGTCGGTCTTACCCCACGAAGGCCGCCCCCGTTGCAAATAATCCCTAATAAACACCGCTGCGGACTCGCGCGACGGCTCCTCGCCCATCCGCGGGGCAGCATCACGGGTCGCGCGACCTGAACACCACGCGCTATGGTACAGAGCGCCTCCGAGCCGCCCGACGATGCCAGACAAGGTCGCTCTCAAACGGTGGCTGCAGCCACAACACATACCTGGCAAGTCGCACGCACGCCGCGATCGGGCCAGACGCACTCAATCTCGAAATTACCCCGCATTCGGTCTCCCCACAAAATGGAGATGGGAAAGGAGATCTCGATCGGGCCCGGGACGGCACCAGCGCGTCGTAACCATTCGTACGTGGGTCTATCATTGCAGTCATCCTCATCTACGCAAAAAGGGCGATAAACACGGAGGGGGCCACCGCCCGCGTCGCACCTACGCCTTGTCGCTGATCTTCTCTACGGAGGAGTCAGAGACATTGAACGTCGTCGTCGGGGGCCCGTGCTCTTTGCGCTCGAGCTCGGCATGCCGCGCGTTGATGAGCCGCTCCCACTCGGGGTGAATCGCTGCACGCGCGACCCTGTCAGTGTGTGAGCGGTAGCAGAGGCCGACGAGGGGTACGCACTGCGTGTGGAGTCGCTGAAGACGAGCTCGTAGAAGACGCCGGCGAGGAGCGTTGCGGGTATGTTCGTGAGCGCGGCGAGTGCGGCGTAGTTTCCGCCACTCGCGGCTTTGCCGAACAGTGTCAGCGCGGCGAACCGGCCACCCAGATCGCGCGCCGAGTTGGCAGCGAGGCCGATAGGGGAATATCCCCAGACCACGACGCCGCTGTAAGGAGATGGTCGTGTCAGGGACGCGCACGTGTGCAGTGATGATGGGTGCAGCGTACTATGCGAGGGCGATGAGCCATGGCATCGTGCTCGGTGTGGAGATGGGGTTTCCCGGGTCTGTGCACGAGAAAATGACGATGCCGAGTATGAAGTCCTTCAAGGGGCTGAGCTTTAGCTCGCGGACTGGTAATATCGGAAGGGGGTACGCACGCAAACGAATTCGTTAAGGAGGACGTAGCCGAGGTCCGAGCCCGGGTTGACGTACAGCCCAAAGATACCTCCAGGGCCGGCAGACGTGAACATGACCGTGTCGTACACCCCCTTCGCTTGGAGCGCACTAACAGCTGTCTGCATCGCTTATCAGTATCGAACAGCTATGCAGGAGCGTGGCTACGCACATGTATGAGCTGTTTGTACTGGACATAGATCAATAGGCATGCAATATACGACCCGAATATTTGGGCAATTATATATCTGCGGGATGTCAGGCGCGTCCGTACTCAAATCGTGCCACTTTGTGTGTACTCACCTAACAGCTTTAAGAGGAGGTAGTTTATGGAACACTGCGGCATGGATGGTGATCGCGGGATTGAACTGGCCATAAGACGTGGGCTGCGGACGATCGTGAGCTTCCTCCAACTTCACGAAGTCCTTGTACGCTTACCAGGCACACTGCAAGCGCGAGCGCGATCCCAACCGCGTACGCAATACCGATCTGCAGCAGGCCTGCAGCCGTGTGAGCACTCTCCGCCTCCAGTAATGCAGAAAAGGTGGACTGACTGCCCAATCCAGGGAGCTCCAGGATGTTGCCCAGGACGTACGCGGCAGTAGCCCCCGCGCCGGCGAACGTGTACAGGAACGTTCCCGTCTACAAACGACGCACATCTCAGCACCAACATTCCCTACCGCCGCCCAAATAAATAAGGGCAAATGGCACGGACCGCTTCTGCGATGCACTCGACGACCCAGTGCACCTGCCGGCGATTGCGCCTGCGCTCCCAATGGGCTACCACCGCCGGGCGGGGCACGACCTCGTACACTGCAGTGTGCTGCATCGACATCGTCACGGTGGGTCGAGGGAGAGGTGGGAGTGCGGGAAGGCAAGTATTAGGCACCGCGTAAGCGTCGGCTCGGGGGGCGAGCTTCCAAGAGCCGCTCGGGGCGTGCTCGGCTGTTACTTATACATTTGCGCAACCGCGCGGCGTCCAGAGTATAGTGCGGGAGAGCTTCCGGCGGGCCTGAACACACACGGACGTTGGTAACGACATCTGTCGGGCCTGGCTGAGCTTCGCCATCAGGGAGGGGTGGGTCAGGTGTCGAGGGGTGGTGGCAGCGCAGTGATTTGGGCTGGCGCCGAGACAGGCAAAGGGGAGTTAGCCTTGGAGCAATGGTTACATCGTTCGATGATCAGTCGGCGGTCCGAAACACAAAACGGGCTGGCTTCCCAGTGGGCGCGCGGGAGCCCCCCTCTCCGCCTGCTTCTGATAGTGGTTTGCAAGTCGGCGCTCCGAGGCTGCGGATGGAAGGCTCGTATCTCATTCACGCGGCATAGTTCGGTACGTGCTCAATTACGCCCGTGAAGATTTTGCGAATGACGAGCCCACGTTGTTCAGACAGCCGGCGCCATAGAACTTGGAAGAGCGCACACATCGAAGCCAGGGCCGCATACGGGGTGGGAACGCCCGAGTGAAGATCCCGGAACTCTACTCCCAGGAACGGGAAGGGCTGCTGCTCGCGCCCCCGCAGGCAGGCGCAGTGACCGCGCAGTCTTCGCCCGCATGCAATCGCCCGCTACAATGCGGCAGAGTACTTGCATCTTGCGGCCGGAAGCGACAAGGGAGCATGCAGCTTGATGGCTGTAGCTACTCGGAGCTCGGGGCTTCTGAAGGAGTTTTTCTCCGCGAAGAATGCACAGAGCCGACTTTGAACGTGTCAGCGGCTGCTCATCCGGAGTCGGTAAATCGCTCAACGCGTTCTCGCGCAGCATTGTATCCATCCTCGGGGCTCAGATCAAGCTAATTGATGGGTTCCTGGAGGTAGCAGACCCCGAGTAGATCCCTTAGGCACTGCACAATACATTAGAGAGCCGCGCGCAGGGTTGAGTTGTGAAATCATGCTCACTCATTAAGTTGCGACTCATGACAGACGTTGCTGATGTGGCCATGCGAAGTGGCGGTCATCTGTACATGCGGGTCAGCTGTGCTACTTCAACCTGAGACCATTTTTGCAGTAAATTTCTTCGGAGGAGAGTTGAAGAAAAGAACTGGAAAGAGCCTGAGATACGAGGTCACAGTAGGTAGCGGAGCCTAGCGTGCGGGGAGGTGCGGGGTCAACCGGTCATCGGCAAACGCCGGCGGCAACGCACCAGTACGCGTCCGACGACTCCCATTCCCTCACGTCCCTCCTTGTATTCTCCTTGCAGAAGTTGCCTGAGTCTCACCTTGACCGATCTGAGCTTCGATCGCTGGTCTCTTCGAGGCTATAGTCATAGGTATTTGAAGCTGCATATACTTAATGGTGCTAAACGACTATGTCACATCGTCCGCGTCCCGGCACGCTGAAATTTCCAACATATAGTATTGCCAGCGACCATTCAGCCTAGAAACATCCACACAGAGAAAATGTGAGTCTGTACCATATGTAGACGACCTAGCAAAGTACGCTGATATCGACGTTTTGCCTCGTAGGGGAGACGGGGACGCCTGTGTCACTTTTGTTTATAGTGACGATATCGAACAATGTTGCGACGGGATGTCAAGTGGGGACGCATCGACATCATCATTCGTACTCCTGAGATGACTGAAATCTTGACGGCCTGTTCAGCCTGGGTGGTTTGCTCGACATCGGCCATCGAGGCTATACATCCGTTATGTCTGTGCCAGTAGTTTGCGCAGACTGGCACCGTTGCAAGCAACACTATGCAAGACTTCAAACACTTGATACTGTCAAAATATTCGCTCTCTTTACAAAAGAGACTTGGCTCGGTGATTACTTTGTGCAGACGCAACAGGATCATGCAATTCCCAATTCCTACACTGATTACAAGTCATCCCTTTGCAAGCAGCCCTCCTATCCCCGCGGGCCGCGGACCCCCTCAGTAAACTGCCGCTCCTGGACTACCAGCCACACCGCCCTCCCCTACCCCCGGCCCAGCCGGAATGCTGCCAGGCAACCCGCCACCGTTGCCCATCGCCACCGCCGGCGAGACGCCCATCGGACCAGGGCCTCCCGACAAGCCAGGACCTCCCATTGCACCAGGGCCACCCATTGCACCGGGTACTCCCACCGCACTAGATCCCCCCATACCAATCCCCATTCCAGGCGGAGCGCCAACCCCACCGGTTGCACCTAGGCCGGGAGGCACGCCCATTGCGCCGCTCGCAGGACCTCCCAGGCCACCGACGCCACCCATCGCTGCCCCTGCCCCCGTCCCGGCCATCCCACCCGGAGCCATGCGTGCCGCCTCCGCCATCTGCGGTGCTGCCCCCGTCTCTTCTGCGGCTTCGGCTTCCGCGGAAGCTTCGCGTACCGCTGCGCCCGCGGGCGAGAGCGCGCCGCAGGTCAGAACGTTGAAAATACCAGCCAGGATCTAGCGAGTTACACGCGGCTCAGTCAGCTTTTCGTGGTGGCCTGGTGGTTTAAAGCTTCTGAGGCTAGGGACTCACTGCTGCAATTCCGCCCACGATCGCTTGGAGCACCGCGGCGATACCGCCAATGGCGCCCATGATTGCGTTTGCTAATGTTGAGATAAATGCGCCCTGGAAGTCCGCACAGAGGATGGCGAGCACGAATTCGAACAAGCCAAGGTGAGTACTAGTTTTACATAACTTAGAGAGTTATTTGACTACGCACCATGGTGTACGTATGCTTATTACTCGTTTCGTAGGTTTAATAATGCAGCGAACACTGGTATGTTTTTCACAGATATAGAGAGGTCTCTGTGAGTAGATGGTGTCTGACGACCTTCAAGGTGAGTTTGTCTGTATCCTGGTGAGGTTGCCTGTGGCGGCTACGAACTCAAAGCAAGGCGTCCGATATTCCGAGCTGCGTGTGTAATGGTCGTGGCTACCCTCCGCGTGTCCCCAGCAAGATGGCACACTTATACATGCACGTCATCGGAAGATCAGTGGACGGTTTGAGGGCGTCTGCTTCGTCCAGCTCCACCGTTCACCGTGGTGCATAAATTTAAACGTCGACGTCAGTACGCAGTCATCGACGTCGCTCGGGCGCAATCCCCCATGTGATTGGGAACCAAATACTTCCGGCTCTTCGCAGTCCGGCGAGGGGCTTAAAAATGCTATCTGCTGTGGCGGCTCCTGCCCATATGAATCGATACACCAAAAGCCATGCGTTGTGGCCACGCTAATAATCTCTTCGCAGGTCCATAATACCATTTACGCTATACGCTCACGTCGTAGCTTGGGAAGAGTAGCTCTCACCGTCTCGACTTGCACGGCCTGCAAAGTCGCATTCATCGCGAGAGGTCAGTCCGCGTCGGGAGAAGCCGAAAGCAAGGCGGAACTCACATCCCCTCCCCAGGTCTTCGCGAAACTCGGACGCGCGCGGATGTCCTGGATGTACTGCTGGAGGCGCGCAAACCGCGCACTGGCAAACTCCGCCCGCATAGTCTCGCGATCCGCCTCACTGTACCACCCGAACCCTGCATCGAGGTACAGCATAATGCGCGCGAGGAACGGCCCCACCGCCGTCTCCGCGAGCGACCATTCGCCCACCGCAAACCCCGTGGGGGGCAGCGCGCTCTGCAGCGTCTCGAACGCCTGGAAGAAGCCGTCCGTCACCGGGACGCCGCGGAAGAATACGTTCATGAACTGCTCGTGGATGTAGCTGTGATAGAGGGAGATGAATGTGCGGGCGCGGGCGCGAAGGAAGGGGTCCGCCGGGAGCAGCTTTGACTCCGGGAATGTGTCCGCGACGAACTCGATCAGCGCCAGCGATTCTCTGAGCTTCTGGGACCCGGGGGAGGGCTCGTCGGGCGGCACCTGCGGTCCACCGAACGTGATCGCGGGAACCTGAGGTGAAGAGGTGCGGAGGTGCGTTAGGGTCAGTGGACGAGTAGTCGCGGGAGATGTGGCGCCATTCGCACCTTTCTAAGAGGATTGACGCGTGTGTACCATTCCGGCATGTCGCGTATATAGAGGTCTATCTTGTAGAGGGTGTACTGCGCTCCCGCCTCTTCGAGCGCAATTTCAGCCTAGAGCAGAGCAACTTCAGTGATGCTACGTTCAGTATCTACGTCGACTATGAAGGCATACCCTGTGGGCGTACGCCGAGAACTAACAAGGTGGCTTATCAGAAGCAGACTTTGCAAGTATTGCGACGAGAACAACTGACCGTGGCCGTGTACAAGGTGATCTGTTGTGTGCAAGGCATGGCGGTCTGTGGGGATGTGTTGCACCAAGCTCACAATGCATACAGTTTTTAAGTATGGGGAAATGGTGCCCAGGCGTGCACTGGACAGTGACTTGCCGCAGGACTCGTCAGCGAAACGGCTGCGGCAACCATGGGACGTACCAATGATGCTCTTCGCATACGATGTGCCGAATGAACTCGTACATGAGTAGGAGGGGATGTACGTTAGGATGACTCAGTAATCGCTAGAAGCGTGATCTCCGTGCTGGGACCGAGAAAGTTTTGACAGTGCCGCGGTATCTGTCCGGAGTGCGTACCCCTTCCGCGGCAAGAGGCTTGTAGCCGGACACCGCCAGCGCTGTTACAAAGCGCGTGTAGCCTTAAACCCGGTGCTCTGCCATGTCATGGCCGGCGCGGTACGACCTCTACTGCGTAGCTCTTTTCACAGCACGAGGATACAAAGAGGAAAGGACCTTACGTTGTTGTCTCAGCCTGGTGGCGGGGATGCCGGTCGCCACCGCTGAAGCTTGCGCGTTGGGAGTGCGCTTCTGTACGAAGGGCGAGCGGTGCGAGAGAGAGCTAGTCGTAAGTCGGTCTAGGTGCGCATGAATTCACCTGTTACGTGTGTACGAGTTTTTTTAGACCACTCCCAAGGGACCTTATCTGCGGTATGTGGAAGTTAGTTATGGTATGACGGAATGAAGCGAGCTACTGCGCACTGACCATTAGCGGCATCGCGCCGGACAGAATTCTGCCGCGAATCGACAGCCAGTGATGGCAGGAGCGCTTTCAAGCATGAAAGCAACCCAGTATTTGCCGGTACTAACTCGATTCCAGTGCGTACTTTTCAAAATGTCAGCGGCGGGCCTTAAAGTCATGGGAGAGATAAATGTACACTCGTACTGTGAGACTCGGGCTCTACACATCAAATGTGTGGAGTCGCGGATAACACGTCGAACGCTGCAATACTTCCTCACCTCGAGCGATCGTGTGCAGGCGAAGGTGGTTTCCGCGCGGCCCCGAAACAGGTCGGTAGATATGGCGAGGAGTCAAAAGGATGTAATACACCCAAAAGTGGGTCTTCCAATGATGAACACAGCGGGTTCCGAGCGGAGACGGCCTGCAGCGAGCATGCCCCTTTCCGGCGACTTCTTGCGGCTGAATGCGTCTTGTAGAACCCGCCATGCCGTCTTACCCGTTCACCGTGAGCGAAATCGCCGGAAACGTTGGCTGAGAGACCGTCGCGGTGTCCGGGTTTTCCGGATCTGTTCACACGATCGGCGTACCCGACAGGATCAAAAGTCGCGCGAAAAGAGATAGACACCATGATGTTGAGCAGACGGCGGGGCTTCCTGTATGGAACTGGAAAAGGCGTGACATTTGTATGATATGGGTACCTTAGGAGCTGCTCGAAGTTCTAATGAGTCTTGCACTGGATATGATAGTCTATTATCGACATCCAAGACTCACAGACGGACGATGAGACGTGAAGGCCTTCGGTGTTTATGCCCGCTTCGCCTATACGCTCAGCTCAAAACAAGTTGGGTTCAGAGCGTGGGCGCAGCCGATCGTATGCGACCGGTAGGGTTGTCCTCCGGTGAGTTGCCTCGCAGAGCCTTCCGGGAACTTTCTGGCGGCGATGTAGACCTAATACGCGTTCTCCCGCCGAGTCCGTAGGAATCTACCGTCGTCTGCTGTTAATGAGCGAGTGCCAGCGGGGTCCATACGAACGCGAGACTTACGACTTCGCATAGTCTCGCCCGAGGCGGAGAGGCCGAAAAGGCCGAAGATCAGTGCATATGCGGCGGACACTCAATTCCTACAAGCTTTGTGAGTCGGTTGGATGGACCGGTATACTGTTCAGTGCTCTGCTGTTTGTGTGCCGGCTCACCGCCGACGGTCTGGGATCGACACACGGGCTAGGCCCGCTCTGTCAGTCCCGTTGAGAACGGACCTGTGTAGAGGATTAGCCGATGATAAATTCGCATCTACGGAGCTGTGTGTTGCAATGCGTCGTGGAGAGACGCCACGGTGCACGAATGTTGTGATCCCGTCAAATGCACACACGACATATCCGTCCACGGGGACGGCCATCTGCTCGCAGATGGGAAACGTGTGTTCCGACGCGGCGTTTGTATGGCATCGACTTGAGCCTCGAACGACACATGACTATGGGTTCTGTCTGCGCGAGAAGGGTGGGGTTTAGCACCATGTTTTCCGGCTTCCCAAACTTTGAATTTTCACTTACATGCGATGCACAAAGAAGAGAGAAGCGATTAGCGAGGACCCTGTGTATCTCTTCGCTGTGCGGTTGCGGGGGGATCCCATCAAACCAGGGCCGATATCACAGCGTGGATCAGGAGGGTTTTGCGCGGCGAAGAGTCTCCGTCCAGACTCGGAGGCGTCCATAGAGTTGGGGCGGTGCCGATTAAAGTCCCCGCGGCGGAAGGAGTGCGCACAAAGCCTATCATCAGAGCGGCGTCTCCGCTCGTCTCCGCCCGTAATATCTGCATCCCGCTACACGCTGGTTGGACAACGGTAACAAGACGGGGTAAGGGGTTTGGGCTCCGCCCCTATATGGGACCGGCGAAACGGGCGGACCCTTGGCGTGGGAAGACGAAAGTGCAGACAAGATGGGCGCTTTCGCGATCTGTCTGGCGGCAGACAAGCCTCGTCAGAGTATATTCGTCCTGATGACTTCCTACTAGAGCCCACTCTCCCTCTCTTCCTCCCCTCTCTCTCCAGCTGCCTCGACGCCGGCGACGATGGTCGGCCTCGCCCGCACACGGACTCTCCGCGATGTCGCACTCATATTCCTTGGCGCGGCGGCCATGCACTTCACCACGAGCTTCGTGGGTCCCTTGACGGATCACACCAGCTCGATCGTGGTAAAGACCCAGGTGAGTATCCGTTCTGCCTCGGACCAGGTCCTGCTTGGTGAAGCGAGTGCGGTGCGCGGGAGGGAAGCGTGGAGCATTGGCTTGTGCTCATGGAAGGAAAAGAAGGAGGGAATGGGACCTGGCGCCGGCGTCCTCTTCCCGTAAAGTCCGGGCTAATCAGACGGTCCCTCCAGGTCAGCTCGGAGTACGACACCGACCAGCATAACATATTCGCAGCACCACCAGCGCAGCACGATGCACACAAGCAACTCCACGTCGACCATGTGCCGGCGCCAGTACTCCAGGAACATCGAGAGCCTGCGCAGGAACCAATCAAGTCGCCTGCGACTGTAGATACCTCTTACACGATACCCGAGACCACCATCCTGTCTCACGCGCCAGGCTGGACTGTCTTCCGCAACATTTACATGTCGAACGGTACGATGTACATCGTCACGTCGCGTCCTTCCTCTTTCCCCGACATCACTATGATGACCTCCACTGGGCTCGCTGCGGAAAACACACCGGAAAACATCGCTGCGCGCATGCCCACAGCCGAGGATATGGCATTCATTACACCACAGGAAGCGCAGGACTACTGGGGCGGGGACGGGTCACACGAGAAGAATCGCATCTGGTCCGCACCGGGGAATTCATTCATCATCAACGAACCCTCGCAATTCCTCGATCACTACTACCACTTCTGCGCCGAGTGGTTGTTTGGCGCATGGGCATTCTGGCAGGGTGCATGGAACGCGAACGTGGATCCGCAGAACGCCGCGCTCACGTCGGCGCCGCCCGTCCACCGCGCCATATTTGCCAACGCGGGCGCGCACGGTTGGCGCGACCGCCCCGGCTTCAACTCGTACGTCTTCCGCTCCGCATTCCCGGCGCTTACGGTCGAGGTCCTCGAAGACTGGGAGGACCGGATCATCGCGACGTCGTCGCCCACTGCTCCGCGCCGCGCATGGCATTTCGACACCGTGCTCTTCTCCGACCGCTCGGCGTCGTTCCGTGGGCCGATCTGTGGGTCTCAGACGCAGCGGATCGCCGCGGAGGCCACGGAGCACATGCGCAAGGCGGGCAACCTCACGAAGCTGTGGTGGGAGCCCGTTCGACGCGCGGTGTTGCGTTTCGCGGGCGTTGATGAGCGCATCCAGAACGTCGGGGTCCGGGCGGATACGTACATGGCGGGGCGTACGGGGCTGCTAGCTGGGCAGGCAGAGGGGACTGGGACGCGGGCGACGTCGGGCATGCGGGACTCGGAGGTCGTGATCACGTACATCAGCAGGCAGGCGTCACGGAGACACTTGCTGGACCCTGACCACACTGCGCTCGTGGCGGCCCTGGAGGAGATGGTGAAGAAGCATGGGTGGGAGTTGAACGTCGTACAGGCGGAGAAGCTGAGCAAGGAGCAGCAGCTTGCTATAGCGGCGCGCACAACGGTAAGCTTTAATATGTTCTCGCGCCACAGGCACGATCTGAATTCATTTGCGTAGGTCATGCTCGGAGTGCATGGAAACGGCTTGACGGTGAGCCCGGTCGATTAACGTTTAAAGTTCTCGATGCTCATCCACTTCTTCCTTCCTGGAACTCGTTCATTTACAGCACCTCATTATGATGCCTGTTACCCCTGTGTCGACGGTCATTGAGATCTTTTATCCGGGAGGATTCGCACACGACTACCACTGGACAGCACACGCCCTTGGCATGCGGCACTTCGCGATATGGAACGACACGTGCGTATCGCCCTGACTGTTCCTGGTGGTGGAGCGGAATAAAACCATGGACTAACGCGGTGTATTCCGTATTCAGGTACCACACGTATCCCAACGAGCCACAGGTGAACTACCCAGAAGGCTTCCAGGGCACAGAGATCCCTGTGTACCCGCCAACAGTCGTAAAGGTCATCGAGGACCGGATAGCGGGCTTGCACCCTCTGTAAGCCCTTGCGCGCATGCTTCCCAGGGCGTCGCGCTTCCTGCGAGCTCCCTTTGCTCCCTCCCCTCGACCCAAAACGACTCGCCATGCCGTTGCAGCCGTGGCTCTGCGTAGCGACACATCTCAGTCTTCGCGCCCTTCCCCACGCCTCGGCGCCTGCTCTATGCTCTCGATGCGCCCTTGTTGTATCACCCCCGCCACTACCCTTCGGCACCTCCCCCTGGTGCCCTCCACGCCTTCCCAAGGTACTAATACGCCGCGTCTGTTCGCCACGCAACCCCGGCCTACCCGCTATACTCGATACCGCTCGCTCCTCCGCGCAGCTGCCACTCTTTAGTCTCTTCCCTCCTCCTCTCTACGTGTCCCTTGCTATGCATCAGCACGTCTTGGGCCCTCGTTCGCTCGGGTGACGAGCTGGCGTCCGTTTTCTTTGGGAACTTTGTGTATATTACCGCGCGTTCGTCGTTTTCGCAGGGACGTGGATGCTCGGAAGGCGGGTCTGTACATAGCAGCCGCGAATGAACTAGATATTTAGGTACCCCCGTGGACGACTATATTCGTTGACAAGATGGTACCTTTTGTGCAAGGTGATTCGCGCTGTCCCCTCAGTCGAAGCGTACGCCCTTCGCATTGATCTCGCCTGGGGACGATGCAAGACAAAACACTGTACGTTCATCTTTTTTCCCATCTGTAATCTCTGCTCAGATATCACTCCTAGTGAACTTTCTAAATAGCCGCTTTCCTCAACAATATGCACCCAGGTCCTCCGCCAGTCGGATGGCGTCTGTAAGTGACATCGGGAGGTGTCATGTCTCTTCCGCATCTCTCGTCATCCGCCCTCTCCTAGCGATGAGCACGGACGGCGCAGGGTTGTGCTTGGTCAAGACTCGATCATATGCGTACATAGTGACTCGTCCGCACAGCCCGATATATCAACGTGCGAGCTCTTCTGCAGATTGTGTGGAGACGGCACCACAGGCACGTCTGATGTTCAATGCTGCGATCGTTTCGCTAACTAAGCCGTGGCACAGGTGTACAGGTACGATGCGTGTTGCCAACTTGGCGCGGCTACTGACTCAGAGCAGCTCGGAGCCTATGCATTCGAACTTGATACTTAAAGACTGCATGCAGAATGGATTTCGTACAACACATCCCACTTCACCGACATGCCTTGCACCGAGCAGATCACCTTGTATACGACCACGGTCAGTTGTTCTCGTTGAGGGTTATAGAAACTCTGTGTCTGACCTACCACTCTACTAGTTCTCGCCGTACGGCCATCGGGTCTGTCCCAACAGTTGGCATGGATGTTGCACATGTCCTCACTAACGCGAACTCCTGGTAGGCGCATATTGCTCTCGAAGAGGCGGGCGCGGAGTACACCCTCTGCCAAATAAACGTCCATCGCGACAAGCCGGAATGGTACAAGCGTGTCAATCCGCTCGGAAAGGTGCAGATATCCCCGCACAATCTCCTACTCCCATCACCCACTCACCTCTTTGCGTCCCAAGGTCCCCGCCATCACTTTCGGGAGGTCCACA